>NW_008674266.1:93929-107005 GCF_000695815.1 Acanthisitta chloris
AAAGAGACTTTTCTCCAAGTGAGCAGGAGAAAGAACAGATAAATTCAAATAATCAGAAATTCCCAGACTAGCAAAAAGCCTTGGGGTCCCACATGTAATCTTCCTCCAGTTTGGCATGGAGCCTGAAAAACAGGCACTGACAAAGTTAAAATGCATTTCTGAAGTTGATTACATGTATAAGCCAGCTAAGAGCCAGCTGGGAGTAAGGGGTTCAGAAAATATGTCCTTTTCTTGTTGGGTTTATTGTTCCTTACTGAAGTGTTAAGGGGGTGATTTACTCCCAAATGTCACATTTAGCTCCTGCTTTGGACTGGTGCCCTCTGTCATGACCCTGTCTTTTATTCTTTTCACCTGGCCTACTTCCACACATTATTACTACTTCTATTGTCTCATCTCCTAAAAACAAAGGACACTGACAGAGAAATATGCCTGTTCTGTGACTATAGCACACAGAGTCCCTGAAGTTTCATAATGTCAAAACTTTTAATATTATATTGTATATTATACTGTATCCTAGGTCTAGGTTATTCCAACAAATGTAAACAAAACATAGCAACTTGTAAAGTTAACTGACCCAACTATCAAATGGCTCATTTATCTATATTATTGACAGTGCTTCCTTTATCAGAACAATATAATTTTGTAATATTAAGGTCATTATCTTGGGAAAGAAAAATAAATCACAGAGGACACAGTTGAATTATTTTCAAAAGCTTTTCTGAAAATCATTTAGGCTGTAGAATTGAATCTTCTAAACTAATGACACTCCTGTCTCCACACCTGGGATGTAGGTGTGCTGATTTACAACATGAACCATGAAAATACATTGCAGAAAGCTTGTGCAGGTGGGGACAGATGCACATACAGGTGTATGTACAGATGAAGCCGGAGTTGATGGAATCAATGGTGGTAGGAATAAAACTCCTCAAGACATCCAAGTAATTTTTTTTTTAAAAAAAGGAGTTTGTGTTTTAGATTATTATCTTAAAAGGGAAACAAAAGCATATTTAGAAAAGGGATGAGGAAAATGTTACAAAACAGATAAAGGTAAATATCTTTTATCTTTAAATCAGGATAGGTTAGGGGCAGGGGAGAGAAAACTAGGAAGAACAGAAAGTCAGTTATCTCAAAATCCCAGGAGATAACAGTGTGGAACAGAAGGATGAAAACTTAGATAAATGTAATTAAAATATTTTATACAGTACCTTAGGTTTGGACTTCATTATCGCTGGTTTTTTGAAGTCCACACTGATACAATCTCAAACATACTAGAGATATCCAAAGCAATCAGAAGAATTATCTTTACAACTAAGAAAACAGGTAGTCCAGCTAACAGCCAGGTTAATCACAGAATAATCAGAGCTGGAAGGGACACACAAGGATTATCTCATCTAGTCCAACTCCTGGCACTGCACAGGACATCCCCAATAATCACACCATGTGCCTGAGAGCATTGTCCAAAAGACTCTTGACCTCTGTCAGGGTCAGTGCTGTGACAGCTTCCCTGGGGAGCCTGTTCCAGTGTCCAAACACCTTCTGAGTGAAGAACTATTTTCTAATATCCACCCTAAACCTCCTCTGATGCAACTTCATACCATTCCCTTGGGTCCTGTCACTCTTGACCTCTGTCAGGGTCAGTGCTGTGACAGCTTCCCTGGGGAGCCTGTTCCAGTGTCCAAACACCTTCTGAGTGAAGAACTATTTTCTAATATCCACCCTAAACCTCCTCTGATGCAACTTCATACCATTCCCTTGGGTCCTGTCACTGGTTGCCAGAGAGAAGAGGTCAGTGCCTGCACCTCCACTTTCTTTTGTGAGGAAGTTGTATATAGTGATGAGGTCTCCCCTCTGTCTCCTCTTCTCCAGGCTGAACAGACCAAGTGACCTCAGCCACTCCTTATAGGGCTTCCCCTTTCAAGGCCCATCATCATCTTCATTGCCCTCCTTTGGACACTCTCTAATAACCTAATATCTTTCTTATATTGAGGTGCCCAAAACTACACACAATATTCAAGGTAAGGCTGTACCAGTGCAGAGCAGAGCAGGACGTCACCTCCCTCGACCAGCTGGCAATGCCTTGCCTGATGCACCCCAGGACAGAGTTGGCCCTCCTGGTGCCAGGGCACACTGCTGAGTTACATTCAACTTGCCATCGATGAGGAGCCCCAAGTCCCTTCCCATGGCACTACTTTCCAGCATCTCATTAAGGCTGTACCAGTGCAGAGCAGAGCAGGACGTCACCTCCCTCGACCAGCTGGCAATGCCTTGCCTGATGCACCCCAGGACAGAGTTGGCCCTCCTGGTGCCAGGGCACACTGCTGAGTTACATTCAACTTGCCATCGATGAGGAGCCCCAAGTCCCTTCCCATGGCACTACTTTCCAGCATCTCATTCTCCAGCCTCTATGTACAGCCAGGGTTGCCCCATCCCAGGTGCAGAATCCAGCACTTGCCCTTGTTAAACTTCATATGGTTGGTGATTGCCCAGCACTAATTTGTCTAGGTCTCTCTGCAAGGCCTCTCTGCCTTCAAGGGAGTCAACGGCTCTTCCCAATTTTGCATCATCTGCAAGTTTACTTACTAGTCCTTCAAGTCCAAGTCATTTATGAAGATATTGAAGAGCACTGGGCCTGAGATGGAGCTCTGCAGAACCCACTAGTGACAGGTCACTAGCCTGATGTAATCCCATTCACCATAACCCTTTGTGCCCGACCCATGAGCCAGTTGCTCACCCATTGCACAGTGTGTTTGTCCAGTTTTGTCCCGGACAAACTTTTGTTTTGTCCAGAAGAATCCTGTGAGAGATGGTACTGAGCTTTACTGAAATCTAAAGATTGTATCAACTGGCTTCCCTTGATCAGCTAGGTGGCTTACCTTGTCATGAAAGGAAATAACGTCTGACCAGCAGGACTTTCCCCTCAGGAAGCCAAGCTGGCTGTGTCCAATGACTGCATTGTCCTTCAGGTGTTTTTCAATACCTCCCAGGATAATCTTTTCCATGATCTTACCAAGTAAAGAAATGAGGCTAACAGGCCTGTTGTTACCAAGGTCATCCTTCCTGGACAGACAATGACAAAAGTCAAGCTGAAAAATTTCAGTGACAGTTGTCATGAGATGTTTACTGCAGAGCTGAAGAAAATAAAAGACAAAGATAGAGGAGCTTGGCAACAAATTGTATATTTGAAAACTGAATGATAGACTTTGGCAAATAGCAAAAAATTGGGAGTTAATCTTCAGTAAGTGGTGTGAAATGAGTGCAGTTAAAGTAAAAGAAAGATTCAGGCACCTTTTGCATGGCTTTGTGACAAGAACCAAGAATTCCTGCAGTTCTTTTTATGAGGCCATATAGAGACTTGATTTATTCCAGGGGGATGACAATTCAGTCCACAATTTTTGAGAGAAAGTAAAATACTCAGATATTTGCATTGATGTCTGCCAGGAACAAAACTGAGTTTTAGACAGACTTTTCCTTACCTCTTCTGAGGAAACATCAAAGTTTTGCTCCCAGCAAATTACAGCTCAGGGACCTGGGACTTTGTTTGGCCCACACAGCAGAAAGTGCACTAAAGCTACTGAAACCAAATATTTGGTTTCTTCCAACAGTTATAGGAATCGGAGACTCTTCAAAGGAAGTGTTGGCCTCAGATGTATCTTCAGCACAGTTTGAAAATTCAGAATTGCTCAAGACCAACAATTGCCAAGTATTCAGTTTGATATGCTAAAGAATTTTTTTCCCCATTACTAAATCCTGAAACCCTGTGCCTGAAACCAAGTTTCTCCTGGGCTGTTTTGGGGATTTTTGATGCTTTGTCTGAATATTTTTAGGTTTTCTATTGTAGCAATGAATACAATACTAACACTTTCCATTTCCCTAGATACTGCATCAGAGCCATGCAGTAAATACAGACCTTAATTCGCAGTTCTCATGGGCCTCAAGAGCAACGGTTTTCACTTCAGGGGGATTTGATGATCCAGCAGGAAAACCTAATAGAAGTTTTGGCTTAATAGCTTCCACAGCTCTAAGGCATCTTGCAATAGTTTTTTTGTTTACCACAAGCTCAGTTATTAGTTAAACCCTCTGGCCATCAACCAAATTATCTCATGCTCTTGGGAAACATGGACAGTCACTCTCATTTAATCTTTAGATGGAAATGAATGAAGTAATTTCAGCAACTGAACACTTGCACCACTGCTTGCTTCTTCCAAAGAGGCCAAAATACAAATATTGAAATTAAATAATCTGAAATTTTTGATGCCATGTCACAAAGGAGGAAAGTAGAGCTGCTTTACTGACAAGTGTTTGGATTCTGAATGCATCCTGAGAACTGAATTCACACAGAATATGGGTGAAAGACCAAAACAGCAAGCTTTAAAAAGAAAGGGAAGCAGCAACTTCAGCCCATAATCTGCTGCCTTTCAGCCATGCAATAGTATCCACTACAAATAACTACTTCATAATGGTTCTGCATTTAATATCAGACCAAAAAGGCCCCTCTCAAAATTCCCACAAGAGTTCATACTCCAAAGGATCTATAGAAGTGAAATTCAGTGTTTCAAAAACATTATTTCATGACTTGACCAGAGAGTCATAGTTCTGCAATCCAGTTATTTTGTCAAATGTGAAATGCTTTTCTGTCCACTTGAGATAGGCAATCTCTCCTCTAGGAGAGTTACTCTTTGGCCTTTTGGTTTACACATGGAACCGACAAAATGCAAAGTGGTAGGAACTCCAGGCACAACATTGGAGGGAAAAAGCAACCAAAACACATGCTGCATCCTGACAGATAGGGATTGGCTCTTAGGCTACTTAATGCTGTTAGAGGCTGCTTCAGAAATGCATATAACACTGAACTGGCCATTCTTTCTGCTACCCCAGGATTTAGCACTTTGACATATTTATATATACGCATTGTGCCCAGGATAGACAACAAGCAACTGACAGTCCATGGCAATACCATGTACATGACTGGGTTCATGGTGTACTTATACAGAATTCTAACATAAAACACCTCAAAGATGTCACGGCTTTTCCTATGTGTCTTGACTTAATCTAGATGAATATTTTATATTAGTGTTCTCCTACAAAAAGCTATTCCATTCACCTGGAGTCACACCTCATCCAGTTTCATTCTCACCCATCCTGAGAAACAAGATTTCCTACCCCAGGCTTCACAAATAGCAACTGTAGGCCACCTTTGCAACTCCTACCAATGCAGCATCAAAGGAGATAAGTATCTGTTGAAATATTTATAAGCTTGACTTCTATGCCACAACACAAAACCAGTCTTTAAGAAACTTCCTACTTGTATGTGAGTAAAATAAACACCTTTTTGAAGGAAACCATATCTAAGCTGTTCTGTGAGGTATGAACTAGGAGAATGAATGATTCAGGCCCGACTCAGTCACTCTGAGGCTGTTAAAAAGGCCATGACAAGAACACAGATGTGACAATTCCAGTTAGCAAACTCCCTGTCTCAATGGAAACTTCAACAGGCTGATGACTGGTTCATCTAGAGGGCTGGATATTCTAGAACCTGTAAAGCAAGGGCATCCCTACAGAGAAAGCAAAGAGAAGTTGGTACTGACACTATTCACTTTATAGTGAAAATGCACCAGTTTCCAGTGGTGTCACACTGGGACTTTTCAGTAATCCTAAATAACTATGTATTTATTAAACTACTGCAGGAAAGTTTTGCATTTTGGGGCAGACAGGAATTTTAAAAAGTGAGTCTCTGTCAGGACTCACTGGCACTGGTTGTGAGATAGACCAGCATGAAGGACCTAATCAGGAGCCCCATACAGGCATTCAGATGGAAGAATTTCAAATGCAGATTTAGCAGGGCAAGAGCATAAAACAGCTTGCATATTGCACATAGAGCCTGTATTCACCTTGGCAGTTCCCTCTCGCCCCTCATATCTCCATCAACACTGCAGCTACATCCAGTCTCAACTGACACTGAGTTCCAAAAGACCATGTACACAGATGGAGTTTGGCTTAGTATCAATTCAAGGCCTTGATCACACCCTTTTGTAACACAACCCTTTGTTCAGATGTTGAGGATGTGGCACCTTCAGAAAACCAAGGATGATCTCAAGAAGCAGCGTTAGTACAGCAGACCAATGTTCCCATTAGCTTCTGCTGTCAGAACACACAAAATCCTTTGCTCAATAGTGCCAGTTTCAGGACCAATTTAATCAAGTAAATCTGGGACTAACAGCATGAATAGTTCTTATTTCCAGTTATTTTTCACTTCCCCATGCTGATTATATCTAGGACAACTAGTACATTCACTTTTCTGGGAGAAAAACAGAAAAGTTTTCACCTACTGGAATGACTTGAAAACTGTAAGATGAAACCCAAGATCATCTGAAACCTACACAGTTTGACTCAAAAATTGCCTGAAGGCATGCACTAGTTTTCATACCCTTATGCTTCTTTTGCCTCTCCCCCTTTGACAAACTCAAAGGCACAAACACTCACCATTTAACAATTAAGCTCACACCATTTTCCTTGCTGCTAAAGAGACATTACTTAAGAAAAGGTAACTTATGAATCATTCTAGGATTACAAATCCACTTTGAAAAAAATAGCTTGATATTAAATGAAATCAAATTCCCTAAGGAGATCAGAGCTACCTACCTGTGATGGGAATCCAGTTTTTAAATGCAGTTCTTCTATTACTGATGAGGAAATCAGAGTGACACACGCTAAGTTATGTGTAAAAAGAAATCCAAGTAAGTATTAGCCATTCTGTTGGTCAGACTAAACTGAGTTCTAGTAAAGCTTTCAGAAGTGCCTCAGGCAAATTTCAGTGTTTTAGAAATAGCTAGTTAAAAAATTCGCATGGGTATCAAAGAAAAAGGTACCCAGCTTGTGGCAAGCAGTCACTTAGCAGTAGACAGCAACCCCTATTTTTAGCACTCATGAAATATGTTATTACTGATGGCAGAATGGATACCCAGATATTTGCATCAGGCAAAGAAGCAGTGATGTTCCTTAAATATTTATTACACAGCTTTTAACCAACATAAAATTTCAAAATAGCATGTCATATATCATCTTATTGATGTGTGTAGAAAAATAAGTTGCAGCATCTACAGACATCCAATATGCCTCAAAAAAGCCATGAAAGTGGTAAAGAATGTGGTGGGATGACATGACAGCCTGAGAGAAGGAAATGATACTACTGATTCATGCATGAAATTTCAAGTCTCCATATAGAAGCTGCTTATCTTTCATTCTTCTGTCCAGCTGGAAAGACTTTTGCACATCTAGTTAGAAAGCGGCCCAGACAGATCTAAGGCATAGAGCTGCTCCTTGATTTTATGAGCGTAAATGTATAGAAGGAGGTAGGAGAACAGTGGTGGTGGTAGGAGGAAAGGGGAAAAAACAAGCAACAAACAACTACCACCAAGGAAATGACAACCCAAATAGCTTTAGATGAAAAATCTGTGGGAGTGATATCATTGGAGTCTTGTCCTACAAAGTATCTCAATATCAGTTTTAAAAATGTCTTCTCATATGAAGCTGCTGTTATTTTAGACCTTTCCAGAGCAGGACCTCAAGGCAGAAAAACGAAGAACCAGTTAAGGAAAGAGGGACCCATACCCATAAGGAAGCAATCAGGGCTAGAGAAGCCCTTTTAGAGGTAGCAAAATGCAATTCCCATCTCAGGAGAATGATTTGTTTGGGAAGACCATTCCTAAATGCTTCTCTTGAGTGCACTGAGTCCTCTTGTGGATAAATTTGCAGATACTTTTCCCCCCACTCACAAAAGCATTAATTAAGAGGCATTTTATTAAGGCAACACAAACAGCATGGGTAGGCTTAGCCATGACAATTTTACATGAGTGACAATGTTTGAAGGCCAGTCTTAGTGTTTCTGCACTGTAAAAGTTGGTATAGAGATTTTAGAGGTAACCAAATAACAACAAGAGCAAAATATTCCTTCAGGGATAAGGAAAACAGATAATTAATACTTACTATCTAGAGAATTTTTTACATTACACTCTTTGTGCTACACAGGTTGATTAAATGATGTGAACAAAAGTGGTAAAGAGAATTTAAGTTCAGCCATGGACTGTGTTAGGGGTTAGGGCAGCTGCCCTCCTGCCCCAGGTGAGAATGGAGATTGGAGGGGACATAGTGCAAAAGCCATGCAAACAACTACTATGGATCTATGCAGTCACTCAATGTGATTTATTTGCTGAGAAAAACAGTAGGTGCAAGAGCTCAAGTCCCTTAAGCACAGGTGATACACATACACAGACTTTTAGAAGTCACACTACTCAGTCCCTAAAATTCTTCTGAGCATTTGCTGCCCTGCACTGAGAATGTCACCAGGTTTCTACAATAGAGCTACTATTACAGATAAAGGGAGAATCATCTCTTCATTAAGAAGAGTTCATACAATACAAAACCATCTGTGCTGGTTCAGGCTGAAGTGGAGTCAACTTCCTTCACAGAGGCTAGTATGGGGCTATATTTTGGATTTGTGCTGAACACAGGGTTGATAATGCAGGGGTGTTTTTGTTATTGCTGAGCAGAGCTTACACAGAGCCAAGGCCTTTGTAGCTTCCCATACTGCCACGCTGGCAAGGAAGTCAGGGGTGCATGGGAGACACAACCAAGACAGGTGACCCAAACTGACCAAAGGGATATTCTATACCATATGACATCATGCTCAGTATACAAAGTGGGGAGGAAGAAAGAGGAAGAGGGATACATCTGGAGTGATGGCATTTGTCTTACACAACCAAGACAGGTGACCCAAACTGACCAAAGGGATATTCTATACCATATGACATCATGCTCAGTATACAAAGTGGGGAGGAAGAAAGAGGAAGAGGGATACATCTGGAGTGATGGCATTTGTCTTCCCAAGTAACTGTTACATTACATGGGGCCCTGCTCTCCTAGAGATGGCTGAGCACCTCCTACCCATGGGAAGCAGTGAATTAATTTCTTGTTTTGCTTTGCTTGTGTGTGCAGCTTTTGCTTTCCCTGTTAAACTGTCTTTAGGTTTGCTTGTGTGCATTGCTTTTGTTTTCTCTATTATACTGTCTTTATCTCAATCCATGAGTTTTTCTATCTTTTACCCTTCGGATTCTCTCCCCCATCCCATTGGTGGGGGAGTGAGCAAGTGTCTGCGTGGGATTTGGTTGCTGGTTGGGGTTAAACCAGAACACCATCTTACATAATTTAGAAATCCTGCCAAAAATTCAAAATAACTTCTTGCAGAGTATTTCTTAAGTAGATTGCTTCATTGCTTAGGCCACAGTTCTGCTTTGAGCCCTCTTCTTTGCTGTCCTAGATTGTTTTGTTTTCTGATGTATAGTACACCTGCAACTGAATGAAGTAGAAGGTGTAAGTGTAAATAACACTTTCAAAAGTTAAGGGGCAAGAATCTAGTTAAATGCATTTCTCAGAGGCAAACAATTCTAAATATTTATCTCCTTAAATTTATCTCCTTAAATTGTGTTACTATTGTAGCACAGATAGTGTAATGTAAACAATTCTCTAGTTAATAAGTATTCATTATCTCTTTTCCTTATCCCTGAAGGGATATTTTGCTTTTGTTCTTATTTGGGTGCCTATAAAATCTCTATAGCAGCTTTTACAGTGCAGAAACACTGAACTGGGCTTCAAACACTGTCATTCATGTAAAATCAATCACCTTCCTATGACTTGTGTCAGTGGTATACACAGAAAATATAATTTTAAATAAATACTGTATCATGTACTACACAGCAGAATCTCTCCATGCTGAACTCAGGCTGTCCCTGAAGAGAAGGCAAGTCAGTCCCTCCTTTCAGTTAATCCTTGCCTTTTTTTCCAAAGACCTCTCCAGAAAAGATAATTAATGCTAATTACAGGGTTTGGGTTTTTGTAAATGAAGTACACAAACCTTCATCTCCACAAAGCTGGGCCCTATTAGACACTGAACTAAAGAAATTAAAGACTTGAGGGTTTTTTCTACTAATTCACTGAGCCATTCAGTACATCTTGCATCAAAAATAAGTTGTATCAGAATTAAATTGCTTATAAAGCAGCAATGCTCTCATGCTTGTGAGCCAGCCTACAGCTTTGTACTTCTATCAGGGTTCTTAAAGACAGGCAGGAGAAAAAAAAATTGCAAGAGAAATACATTTTTCACTTAAGCAAAATATAACATGGAGTTTTGGAGTGCCTGTTGAATTGCTCTAAACCAGTGATTAAAACAACATAAAACATATGATTGTTCTGTCTTTAAAAAGACAGTCTTCAAGTAGAATCAATTATTCACTTTTGTGTATTTACTTATTCTAATCCTATATCATGCCTTCATTTTTTTTCCCTTTTATTTACACAACATTCAAAGATTTAATCTCATTCTCCCTTTTTCCCCTCTGACAGATGCCTCATGTATTAAGCTTTCCTGTGCACTATGCAACATTTCTGGCACAAGTGATGGTATCCTGTGGTTGCCCAAGTGCAACCTTAACCTTAACCTGCTTCAGTGGCTAAGAAGAGCCTTTCAGCTTCATCTGAATGCCATTTATTTATGAAGGCACTGCTCTTGGGAACCTTCATTATTTTATCATTGCAGAAGCCTTGTAAATGAGATTATAATTCAATATTACTAATTTCATGGATTGAACAGGTATTCAGGATTAAAAGCACACAACTTATTCCATTCTTACCGTAGATCTTATTTTTTCCTTCTCACAAGCTTTTGAACATCCCTAAATATTTACATTTACTCCCAGTTCCTCATCACAGCTGTTTGCACTTACACCAAGTGAAGCTGATGCAGGCATAGAACTTGACCACTGTGTATGGAGAACATATTCACTTTATTGTGTGACAAGAGGGACAAAGGCAGATACTGAAAAATGACTTCTCTTTCCAGCCACTCTTCTGTATGTGTCCACAGCCTCTTTACTATCTTCTGTTCTTCCCTGTGAGTGAGATCAGCTCTTCTTTCTCACCCTGGCAACTGCCTTGTCGCCTTCAGCCTGAGTAAGCTTAGACCTCCTTGAGCTGCTTTTCTTTTGCAGCTCTTTCCTGCCAGAGTTCACATAAATTGCAGAGACAGCAAAGGTCAGACTTATACCTTTTTCTACTAAGAAAATGGTTTGCTTTTCACATTTTTTACTCACAGCTACAAGAGGCCAACCTAATCCTGCTTTCCATCTTGGTTCTCCAAATGCATCTAAAAATAAGATAATCTACTACTGGAACTTTAGCATAGAGTATTTTTCTGCATGACACTCACCACAACTTGCATTCACAGTTTCCTTTCTGTTCTTTACGCTCTATACCTGACCCTCGACCAGATCATTTCCCCAGCATTATGAAACCTTTATTATATACCTAGTCCTTTCAAATCAATCTTTGCTCCCATCCAAAGGTTTGCTAATACTGTTTTTTCAAATGTTATTTCTTCTGTGCTCTTTATTATTATCCACTTTATGAAGTGAGTCCACGAACTTGCATAACTTTGTTACTCCCTAAAATGATTAATGAGGTGATCTTAAATATCAATAGCTCAACACCAGTATTTTGGAAAACTATTTATTCTACACAGCAACAAAGCAATTTGTAACTTCCACATAAAACAACTCCAGAATGGACATGTTTCCTCCAGTTAGATCTTTGTTTACCTTAACCGTGAGGAAAGCAAACCCCTTTACTCAAGGTTGCATGCTGTAGATTTCCGACATGGAGTGGTTTATGTCCACTAGTTTCAGCATATCAACACAACATTTTCCTGTGAAATGAAGATGCAGCTCTGTGGAATTAAATCCTGTATGAAGCTTACAAACGAAGCAATTTTCCTGAAATAGATCAAGACACTGGAGTGCTCCTTTTGTAAACACAGTGTGATACTGTACAAGTCAAAGCTGGTGTGTTAAAACAGTTGCATATGAAGCTAATGACAAGCTGATTACAATGAAGACTGCTTTTGACAGCTACATTGACAACACATTGTACTCCACAATCAAGTTTCCTCCTCCAGCAATTTATATTTCTAGTAAACATATAGGCAGATTTCTTTGCATAAAGAGGGAAATAAGCTGTAACTTCACCTGTCCACAACTTTGAAAGAATAAAGCTGGAAGAACTAAAAATCTAGGGTAAGAGGATTTTATAGCTTCACTTTTCTGTTTGTTTATTCTGCTGCTGCTGTGCTTTTGTCCTTCCAGGTGAGGCTATGGTCAGAAAACGAAAATTAAGTACCACAAAGAATGTCTATTTTCAGAACTCCCAGCTATGCTGAAAGTAGCAAGTGTCAAAACCACAGCAAGAGCCTTTCTTGTGAGATGTCTCAGCTTAAATACCTTGAGCAGTTTACCAAAGCCTCTGGATATGATTTTCCAAGCCTCCATAGCTGTCCACTCTCAAATATGTGCTCTAGCTTGTTCAGGAGTTATTAACCATCCTTTCTGCTGGGAGGTGACAGTTATATGGACATTCAACTTTCATAAAACCAACCCTCAGCTTCTCAGGATTAACCATGCCTCCTAAATATGCCACCCAAGCCAACCTCACCTTGCTACTTGTCCAGAAGTGTTGGGGAGGGCAGTGGCAGGAGGCCTGAACAGCCCTGGATGTGAGCAGGAGAATGCAAGAAGAGGGAGCATACCAAACAGATGGACAGTAACACACAGGAGTCCTGTTAGCCCAGACACTGCTGAGCTGCTGGCCAATCTCCCCCATGCTTGTGGCACTGCCAACCACCTACGTATGACAAGGGCCATCCAAGACCTTCTGCTATCACATCACAAAACACACTTGATGGTACAGACTATTTAAGGTGCACCGGGATAGAAATATTGCAAACTGATGAGCTCTTCAGCACTCATTGCTTCTCCCTCATGAACAGCTATAGTATTTGCATGCCTTCTTTTACCTTCTCTAGTGCAGTTCCTGCAGGAAAGTTACAGCAATCACAGAAAGGAAATACAGTCTATACACAGCGGTCTGTAGTGTCCAGACCACATTTTGGAAAAAAAAATTCCTTCCTAAAACATGCACATCTATTTCATTAATACTAACAGCAATTTTCAAATTTGAAGTGTCAAGGTAAGAAA
>NW_008674266.1:107034-112139 GCF_000695815.1 Acanthisitta chloris
GAGGTGCAGTGAATGGAATTTTAGTGATGTTCATTGTCCTAATTACAGTGAATAATACTTTGGCAGAGTGACTAGAGTCCTGATTGTTCCAGGAACTTCTAACAATCAACAGACTATTACCTCACTTAGTTACACCAGAGATCTGATCTTCCGGTCCAAAGAAGCACATAGGATGGGCTTAACTTTAAACACTTGAACAGTCTAATTGACTTGTTTGGCATAACTGAGATGGTGAGGAATGAACCTGAGATTCAAATGCAGATTCTCCTGCTAAAGGCTTTCTCATTCTTCTGCATACTGAGAAAACCCCAGTCTCCATTTGTCTTCTACCCTAAAACCTCTGTGATATACTCCCTGCTGTGGGTCTAGCTGGACCATGGGACTGTGGGGACAATTAGAATCAGGGTTAATCTGAAGAAGAGTGAGGCAGTTGCCATTGGCAGCAGCTTGTAAGAGGAAAGACAGAGAAGGTTATGAAGATGAACCCTGGCACTCTGGTTCCAGGGGACTGCCTGGGACTTGTTAATACATTTCACCATTTAAGATTTCTATTGATATCTTGGCTGCTTAACCCTCAGTTATATTTTCAGGTCTACAATTTGGATGGAGGGATGTGACTATGCAGCCAGAGGCACGTCTCATCACAAGTCCCCAGCTGAAAGTTACTAGGAAACACCAACCACTGCAGACAGACCCATCTTTGAATGTTCCCCCACAAGCCCTGCAGTCTTGCCACAACCACCTCCTTGAACAGAGCTGGTGAGATGCCCTGTTACCCACCACACTGGCATGATTTAATTTGAAAATTCACAGTTTACTGATGGTTTACTCACACAAGGGTCCAGTGGAGTTAAAAGGCATAAGTGGGTATCCTCAGTCACTTACAAATGGCTGGAGAATGCTTTGTTTGCAGCAATTACAAAGGTAGGAGCTAGATGAAAGCAGATTCATGGAAGTTCAATTGCCTATTTTTGCTTGCACTGAGAACCTGTAGCCAAATGCAAGTTTTACAAAAGGTAGAAATTTTAAGAATTCCAGGTGTCCACCAAAAAAACCTCCCTTTCCCCCCTTGTGACTTCCTTTGATTCATGGGTCTTTTAGGGCAGTCAAAGCTAACAAGGAATAAACCTAGAACTGGAAATCAAATAATGCTATTTAATTTTATGGTTGTTGACACAACTTGTTACATGTGTTTCCTACCAGAATAAATGAGATCATAGTCATCTGATTTCCAAATTACCATATCTATTGTTTCAGAAATAGAGGGTGTAAATAATTGCAGTGCAATCGTCTATGTCTGGACCTCTCTCATCCGGAACCGTTATCAGGATTAGCATAAATTACGGTGCCATCTAATAATGA
Organism: Acanthisitta chloris; assembly: GCF_000695815.1. NCBI lineage: Eukaryota > Metazoa > Chordata > Aves > Passeriformes > Acanthisittidae > Acanthisitta > Acanthisitta chloris. The sequence continues at coordinate 108,397 of NW_008674266.1, forward strand.
AATCACTGAACACTGATTGTGCCAGCTATTTAAACCTGTAATTATTGCTCATTAGAAACGTGTTTCACATTATTTGCCCCTTACAGGCCCAAAGTTGCTGTCAAAAGGCTTCTGCAAAGAATTCTACAGAGAAGAACATGAAGAAATTGGAAACAATGGGCATGAATTTAATCTGCAAAGACTGTCTGTATGAAAGAAACATGTTGTGGGCACCATCCATCCAACCTAAAAGACATTTGTATCTGTTACCACAAACAAAAATTGTAACAGGTAAGAACAAGAAAGTTCCAATGTAATTCACAGAATCAATGAGGTTGGAAAAGACCTCGGAAATCAAGTCCAACTTATGACCTAACACCACATGTCAACTAAACCATGGCACTGCCATGTCCAGTCTCTCCTGAGGTGGTGACTCCACCACCTCCCTGGGTAGTCCATTCCAGCATCTAAATTCAGATAGGTACGAACAATATGTGGTTTTCAACCTAGGTGGACAGTGATTAGCTCAGTGTTTGTTACCGTAGTACACAATTAGCATAATGCAGACACTAAATTAAATACCTCCTGACCTAGCCCGAGGGAATGCTTTTGGCAGCTCTTGTCTTGGGTAGGTATGCCTATCAGATGGGATAGGCAGCTACCTGGCACACCACACCAAAGGCAGTAAAGGACAAATGCCAGAAGCAAAGCTAAAACAGCTATAACTTTTGCATGCTCCTCTATATAGGGTTTGCAGAAGACAGTTGATTAAGTCTTGTCAGCTGCCCTGCAGATCAAGCTCTTTACAAGATGAACTGGCTAAAAAGAAGCTCAGATAAGTGCTCTTCAGTCCTAATAGATATTTGTAATCAATTTTCCCTGACTGAGTGAAACCCATTCATTCTTTACCATCTTCCTCCCACTGCACATACAAAAACTGTTGCTACAGAGGAGAAAATAATAGTTTCTACCACTCTTAGAAGCAAAAAGGTACAAAAGCAAGAGAGAAAAGACATGTATACATCATTTTGAAAGACTCAGCTTATTTTGAGCCTATTCATCTTCCCTGATGACTCCTTCCCACAACTGATCCAAGTCACAGTTTAGGGTTCCATTCCTGTGGCAAGTGGGTTCAGTGAAGACATAACCAACCAAACTGCCAAGGTACACAGCCCATATAGTCTGCAGATCCTCACTGCAACTGCAGGCACACCTATTCAGGCTAGAGCACTCTTGAAAGTTTACCTTAGCTTAATGCTTCACCAGCTTGTAGGAGCCCATCTCCTCTTCAGCTGGGATGCAGAAGGCTCTGAGTCTGTCCTTTCTCTGACCAGAAAACCATTATTATTACAGGCCCTATGACAGAGCCTCCCAATAAGTGGGTGATCCTACCCGGCTTCCAGCCACTTGCACCAATATAAAGCCTTGATGCAAGGTCAACAAACCCAATCATTGGTCAGGGCATTTAACTAATTGGCTCTGTATCCTAAATTTCCTATCATCAGCTGGCAGGCATTACAAGCTTTACTGGAGATTGCAATTTGATACTTCAAAGCAATTTCTGACACTAGGTTCAAATGCAGCATACAGGAGAAACTATATCCTTAGGTGATGCGAGTGCAGCTTTTCTTTTTCGTGTCCCAACAACTAGAAGCTTCAGAAATAAACCAAAACTTTTTCTTGACTGTATAAGGCACAACATGTTCAAAAACCAACCCACAGCTGTTCTGTTGGCAGATGTCTGAAAATAAAATAAAATAATCCAGGCAAAGCCAATCTAAGCTTTTTGTCCCAATATGATGCTACCTACAATTATTTAGCCTCTAATAAAGCTTTACATAGCTGAATATTGCCTTACTTATGCCTGTAGTCTGTGATGTTGCTACTGCAAGTATTTTAAACTCAATGTCTGATGGAAGTATGAAATATGGGCTAATAAAGTATTAGGAAGTTCTGTTGTACCACTATTAGCTCTAGTTGTTTTCATCAGTACTCACTATAGTGAATATCCTTACAGAACTGTTAGTTAATACCTCCCACCCAAAAAGAAAAAAGCAAAAACAAAACCAAAAACAACACCTCCATACTTGACTGTTCTGATCTGTATCTTTGAATGATGTAGAGCTGTACTGGGCCTAGCTGAGAGGGAGCTCACAGGGCTGTGCTTTATACTGGTAGCTAGAAGTGTCAATAACACACCAGCGTTTTGGCTGCTGCGGTGCAGGACTGGCACAGCATAAATGCCCAGGGGGTGGGCAAGATCCTGGGAGGGAATACAACTAGGCCAGCTGACCCAAACTAACCAAAGGAATATTCCATGCCATATGACATCAGCTCAGATATAAAAGCTGAAAGAGGAGGAGGAAAGGGGGGACATTCATTATTATGTTTACCGCCCCAAGCAACTATCCATCTGTGCTGAAGCCCTGCTTCACCTGCCTGATGACGGGAAGCAGTGAATTAATTTCTTCTTCTGCTTTGCTTGTGTGTGTGGCTTTTGCTTTCCCTATTAAACTGCCATCATCTCAACCCACGAGTTTTCAAGCTTTCACCCTTCTGATTCTCTCTCCCATCCTGCCAGTGGCAGGGTGAGCAAGCAGCCATGTGGGGCTTAGCTGCTGGCTGGGGTCAAACCATGACCAGAGCCCAAGTTTATTTTCCTTTCTTATTGTCAAATAGTCTTCTTCAATAATTTGCTGGGCACAAAGCCATACTCTGTTATTTGGTCCTTCTCTCCAACTGTTTGGTTTTGCCAGATTTTGCAGGTTTATTGTTTATGTTTCTGGAGAGAAAAATCTCCAGAAGATTGTTTGTTAAAAAGAGGATCAGCACTTTGATAATTTGACAGTGTCTGTAACCTTTAACCTAGACTGTGTGGATAAAACTGGTTTCTATTGCACAGGATGATGGATATGCCAAATGAAGAAAACAATATTCATCTTACACAGAATTGTTAAACTTCATTAAAACTGCTGAAGCAGGTCACTGGGTCTGCTCAGCCTGGAGAAGAGGAGGCTGAGGGGAGACCTCATTGCTGTATATAACTTTCTTATGATGGGAAGTGGAGAGGCAGACACTGACCTCTTCTCTCTGGCAACCAATGGCAGGACCTGACGGAATGTTATGAAGCTGTGTCAGGGGAAGTTCAGGTTAGATATTAGAAAATGTTTCTTCACACAGAGGGTGGTTGGGCACTGGAACAGGATCCCCAGGGAAGTGGTCACAGCACCTGACAGAGCTCAGGAAGCATTTGGACAATGCTCTCAGGCACATGATGTGAGTCTTGGAGCTGTCCTGTGTAGGGCCAGGAGTTGGACTTGATGGTCTTTGTAGGTCCCTTCCAACTCAGAATATTCTGTGATTCTGTGAAATCTTTAAATGAATCACAGTTTATAAAATGAATTGGTATTCTTTAACACCTTACAGGATAAAATGCAATTCTATTCAAATCACTGTTCTGCTTTTTCTGTTTGACAGTAGAAACCAGGAATTTTCTTTCCATTTGACTGCAATATTACATTTGGTGGGTTTATTCTGTTTTGTACAAATAGAAGTGGTGATGTGTTGTGACAAGAAGACAGACCTCATATTACCATATATTTATACTCTATACAAGGAATGATGATACATGAGTAGGTTTATTAAAGAAGTTTGCTGTCCTTTATGCACATGAAAGGACAAAGCATCAACCAGCTTCACAATTATCTAGCCATTATGTATTTGTTTACCCAATTTTACATACAGAGAACTAATCAAAGAGGAGA
>NW_008674266.1:112172-120751 GCF_000695815.1 Acanthisitta chloris
ACATCATTGGAGAACTGAGAGACTTGTACATTTTGGACAAGATAACACCGCTCTGAAGTGATTTCACCATTTTTAAAATGGATTAATTGCCTTGGTCATATTTCATGTCAAGGTTTTGTTAAAGTTTTGATTAAGAATTATCTTAGCATACCTCTGACCAAGGGAGAAAAAAGACCACTGCTATTGCTGTTGGTGAGGAACAAACCAACAGTCATTCAAAGGAACTGTGTTAGTGATACAAAACACATGATCTGTACTGTTTTGTGTATTTTATACCTGCTTTCATTTCCTTACCATGTCATACAGGTTAATAACTACAGAAAATTATAAAGCAAAATTAGGTAAAAATTTCCCTATTCCCCAGTCCCACAGTTACAGATAGAAGAAAGGCTACTGGGAAATACTGCTTTATTATAAATATGAAGGGAAAACCAGTAAGTCTTAAAATACCTGAGATACCAGACATTAAATACATCACATCTCAATGGTCTGAAATAGCAGAAAAAGCCTCCATGGAGGTAGAATAGGGAGCTGAATGCATCTGTGTAATTAGTATTATACACTGAACACAGTTTAGCACAGGTAAGATAAAAATGCTGCTAGCACATTTAATAAGTGTGAATATGTAACGGGTTTGTTGAGAGATATATAAATATTTGTCCATTACAATCCATGTGTGTTCACATGCAGGTATATTTAAATATGATATAATGTACTGGTATAAAGAAAATTGGGAGTTGAAATCTTAGTGCAGTTATGTCTCCATAAAAGCCTGCCTAATAGCTCCAGGCCAGTGAGCCCTCAGCAATAGATGACCTAGTTCCAAGCTGTTAGCAAAGCAATATGGTTCTAGCCTAAAAAAGTACCAAAAAATTACACCATGAAAATTGTTTTTATAAACAAAGGAGATGATAGTACGGATGCTTAGATGTCATTTCTCTTCACACAAGAGGGTAAGATCTTTTTGGGGTTTCCACATGTAAATTCTGAGTCTTAACCTCTCTGGGAGAGATAAATGTGATATCAGACTCTAGAGCATTACATATTCTCTCTGTCTCTGTCCCTTTCTCTCTGTATATATTAATTTTATAGATCTTTTTATTGTCTCAACTATATTGGTTGCGTGAGAAGCAGAACAATAGGCCAAGTACTTCCATTTCACACATGCCACCTCCATACTTCAACAAAGAATAGTAAAGAAGATCTATAAACTTGTTATAAATCAGGGCCCTAAACTAAATTAACCATTGAAATAGATTATCATAAAAATAATGTCATAAAAATATTCTTCACCTTTGTCATCCGTGTATGTCTGTGTGTGTGTGTGTGCTTGGGTCAGTATGCCTGTGCCAAGTGCTAACAGTGTTGCAGGTTGCATTCCACAGCCTTGGAGGAGATGGCAGGCAGGCAGTGCTGTGAGGATGAGCTTTAATATCTCTGTGTCTGGGAAAGTAACTCATAAACAGATCCACTAAAATCTAATTCCTCTACATAACTCACCTTTAGTAGTAGTGAGTCAGCTCCGCTTTCTTATTAGCAATGAAGCAGTAGTTTTTTGGTTATATTTCTGAGGCACTTTTGGAAAAAAGATAAAACCCAATCAAGCTGCAGGCTAAGGGATATGGCAATTTAAACAATACACAGCCTCATCCCAGGCTTGGTCCTACTCTGCTATCTCTACATACCAACTCCCCCAGTGTTTGACCTTTATATACATTAAGGCCCATGAGAAAGACATGTGGAAATACACAGAGAGTATACAGGGACAACTGGATGAAGTTCAGTGTTGGACTGATAAGGTAGTGGTTCAAGAGCTAGTAGGGTTTTTCCCATCCAGCTAACATTCACTCTAGAAGAAGACATGAGAGCAGCAGAGTCCAAAGTGGTTCTCCCAAAGGTGATGTTTTCCTTACCCACCAGCAGTGTTTTCTCCCTGAGCTCATGTGTCGCCATCATTTACTACCCAGTCATCATGTTGGAACACACATGTATTTCTCAGTTGTTGTCTAACTTGAGCCATAAAAATGAGGCATTTGTAAATGTGGAAGTGCCACACTTCCAGGCATATCAACAGCCACCACTGAGAACCAGCAGCACCAATGTAAGAGTAACTCAGCCCCTGCACTGGCCTCTCTCTGCAGCCTGCCATTCCTGTTAGACTTTCTCAATCTGTATTTTGACAAGGCAATCCTCTCAACAAAAGTGAACTGTGAAATCTTGCAGAAAGGCAATTCAGATGCTTGAAATGGTAGAGTTGGGCAGCAGCCACCTGGCACAAACAGGGTCTCATCAATGCCGGGAAAAAAACGCCTTTGGTAAAAAAGTGGAAATGGATCACAAAGAGCAACCGTGCTCAGGCAATGAAATGGGTTAAAGTCCTAGAAAACAGCTTTCTTTCCTGTTAGTGGACACAGAGGGGAATGTGAAGAGCAACAACCACCTCGTGTAAGAAAGTCTGTGGAAAACATCTAAGGGCTGAACTGCAAGAGAGGGATACATGACAGTACTGAAAACAGCTGTTTTGAAGGCATGGGGGTTTGGCTCTGCCCAGTTTAAAGGGCTGGTCACCACTCCAGGAAGAGCCTGTGAGGTATTTCCTGACTGGGGATTTTATAACTGGACAGGAAACATGGATCATGCTGAGGAAACTGAATTATTTATTTCTGCTCACTGGACTCACATGTATATGAGCATCTTGGGTTTTCCACAAGCTGCTGGTGGTGGCTAGCGCACTGTGTGTACAAGTCTTTATATTTTTCTGATATAGGACATAATGCTACTATAATGAGTCAAGCAGACCACTGTCAACTAAAGTTCCCTTCTTTTGAAATTAGCTATTTCTTGATCTCAAAGGAGCAAAGCACAGTCTGTCGTTATTGGGGCTGGGACTGAGAGAGTAGGTGCGAACTAGGATGGAAGTAAATTAAAGCAGCCCTACAGGGTTGTAACATGAATTTTCTAATGTAATTGGCACCGAAGTTAAACCAGCATGTGTAGCAGTTCCCTTTTACACACATCACAGGAAACAATGGGGTTCAAAGCATCATTACCCCTGAAGAAAAAGGACTGTGCATTTTGCTTTTAAATGCCTCAGTCTGGTAAATAAAATAAACTTATCCTTCAAGATAGAACAATCATTGTGCCATTTCAAATAACCATTGTTAGAAATTCACAGAACTGCTAGGCCAGTTAATAATGACACCACATTTTATTTATATGGCTTCCATCTGCTGAAGCCTTCTAGGCAGCTCACAATGGGTTTGATTTTCAGCCAGACCTTAGCACAGCTTCTGTTTATATGGTTGCAAATAACAGTGGTTGGATGGCTGTGTGCATAAACAGGTCTAACTACTAATCTTTGTGGCCACAATGCATGGTTTTATTCCTTCATGCAACAACAAAATGTCCAGCTGAAAAATCCCTCTGACAAAGTATACAAAGCATGAAAAAGAAATAAGTTTTCCTGAATTTTAATGGTTTCAAAGAATTCAGTGTTGGGCTTGGCAGTCCCATGAAAGGGGCATCACCTCTGTGCCCACCGCCTAGCGAGGACCCCTGATTCCATGCTCCCCAGGACAGGGCACAGCCCTGCAAAGGTCTAAGAACTAAATGTTCATTTTCTTCTCCCATCACCTCCCCTCTCACTTACCACAATGCCCACCCCTCCTTCAGCTAGCCCTAAGTCCCTTTCTTACCCAACTCTGAAGGCATCTCCCTGCCAATCTCCTTTCTCTCTTTCTTGCCTTCTTTCCAAGCTTTGTTTCAGCTGTTTGCATGCTCCTCACAGCCTGTTTTCTGATACATCTCTCGTGGTCCTTTCCTATGTCACCCACCACTGCCACTGCCATGCTGCACAGATGTCCCTGCCGGAGCAGCATTTCCATGCCCTTGCTTGATGTTGCCTCCCATGCACTTGTCCTTACCAACATGTTTCAGCAGTGAATGACTGGCCTCTCTCAGGCATCTGCATAGGATAGATTTCATCTTTTTATCTCTCGTGCTGAAGAAAGATGGAAATATGAATACCCTGTCAAGCACTGTACTTATTGCTTGGAGTGCTTCTATCAACCTGATGGCTGTGAGCACAGTGCCTGGCAGTGCTCGCAGAGCCGGGCCCTCGGATAACGGGTATATTTATAGTATATGCATTGCTTATGCACCAATAGCTGCCAAAGTAGTAAACAAACAAATGCTCTCCATAAAATGATGAGAAAGTAGGATCATAATCTTTGATCGATGAACAAGGATAACAGGTTTACAAAGGCTTCCTTGCTCTTTCATGCAGATTGCTTTTTCAACTGCCTGAATCTCAGCCAGTGTGAGCAGGCTGAAAGTCTGGAAAAGGTTTGGGAAGAACAATTCCACACTCTGCAATCCACCCACCCTCAGAAAAGGATGAGAACATCTGCCTAGCACTTGACCCTACAGGCAGGAGATGCAAGAGAAGGGTCTCTCCAGGCACTAAGAAGGACAGCTCAGAGCCACATTCTGAGACATGCATTGGCCAAGCTTCACCTCCAGGAGCAGGATATGGACAGGACATGGCACAAAGCCTGTCACGCCCTTTGAGACAGATCTGCTGCCCAGCAGGGACTTCCCAGATTGGTGAAGACCTCAGTAGGTCTTAGAATGGTCTTCCTACAGAAGCTGTCCTGAAGAGCATGTTTCATTGAGGTTCCCAACCTGAATCTAGTGCTGGAGGATGAGTCCAGGCATGGTTAATCCAACAAGTGCCCCAACAGGATGCACTGGACACATTAAAATGAATATCCATATATTGATCCGGATGTAAGTTTTAAATCGGGATCAAATCTACCTTCAAACTCTAAACTGCATTTGCATTTTCCTCCATACAGCCTCAACAAAATCAGGATATGTCATTTTTGTTTAAAATCAGATATAAACTAACCAATCTGTGAGTCTGAACATAGTTTCATACACCTTCCTGGAAGTCCAGAGAGGTTGAAAACAGTGATCTTAACCAAGACATTAAATAACTGATTAAATTCCATGTAGATATTTAAGTGCTACTTCTTCAGTAAATTGAAATACATGTGGTTTAAGAAGCAGCTTAACTGAAAATGTGAGACAGTTGTAATACACTAATCCAAGACAGTGCATGGTGGTTTTGAACTACTAGATGTGAACAACCAGATTTCCAGATCACCATGCAACAATAGCAGCAAGTTACCTCAGTGGGTGTTCCCATCTTTGAAGTCCAGGACATTAGAGAGATTCCTCTTGAAATTATATTAATCATACTAACTAATATTAAAATATAATATTAGTGTGCATCCACTAAAATAGTATTGTTATGAAGGGTCTGTCATACCCAAATAGGAACTATTATTTATTGATTGAAATACAGAATAAAATTAATAGTGGTGACTCAACTAATAACTTCATATTTGAACAAGTTTAAAGCAAAGGATCCTCAGGCATTATGGAGATGTGAATCATAGACATGCCATTACAATTTTAGGTAGGCAGAACGCAATTATCCAAATTGGATTCTGGCCAGAACAATGGGCACTACCTCCTCCCATTCTTGTTTTAAAAAATGCTCCCTGACAAAAGCAGTGGCAGCTGTTAAAAGAGAGGAATCCATCAGTTTCTTGCACCACCCACCTACTTGATTTAAACAGCCTCAGTTTCTAGACAGACAAAAAAAGAAAAAAGAAGATACTGGCCAATCACCTACTCATAGAAACCTGCATACAAATATTCTCCTTCCACTTGGACTTTCTGCTAGAAAAATTCTAATTTCCTACTTGAACCTGAACTGCTTTACTTTTTCCTGGAAGAAGTGGATTCAAAGTGGGGTGAACCTGCTGGAAGGATTTGCCCTGTTGGCCAGGATGTATTGAGAGATGTGGGGGAAAAAATTGGTGTCTCCTCAACCATCTTGTACCCTCTGCCACTCTCCAGTATGCTGAGCACATTTAACACATGTGCTGCTACATCTCCACTATTTCTCTTTGCACTCTTAAGTCACCAGGATCTTTCCTGTGGAATGGACTTTGCAAATACAGATGGTAATCAGCTTTGTGCCCGCTGAGGTGAGCATGAAGACCAGAGCTCACAGCAATGCTACCTGTGCCAACACAGGACTACAGAGCAGTGTTCCCCTCTGGCATCAATGTCTTCCACTATTTTACTATCCCAAAACAAATATACTCAAAAGACAAGCATTCTTCCTACAGTTTCTCCTTAAATTGCTAGTCATTACATAGTCTTTCTGGGATTCAGGTGCCATCTCAATCACACAATAACCTCTGATGGCCATTTAGGGTTCACAGAAGCCCTTTCTCAGTGCAGCACTCAAGCCTGGCTCCAGATGACCAAAAACTGAAGGTGAGGAAAGCACTTGTAACCCAGAAAAATGGTAGAACTTAGGTACATGTCTAAAACCACCCTAGATAGAGAGGACATCGTTCACACTTAAAATGCACGCTTACATGCTTTACTGTTTAGGGGCTCAAGACTCCCAGAAGAGTTGCACTGTACTAGTATTGAACCCTGCCAGAAAAAAAAATGATCTGTGTCCCTTTCCCCCTGAAATGCCTCCAGAGCTGTTAACAGACCAAGGCTATTCTAGACCTAAAAAGGGAAATTTATTCAACAGGCACTATAGCAGGTGGCAGCTGCTAAACAATCTGCCACCAATCAGCAGTTTATGAAAGAGAGTAAAGAATCCAATAATAACTCACAGTTGGGAGGGAGACACCAAGCCTGCAGTTACTGAGGGAAGCTCATAATTAGACAGAGTCAACTCTTTGGCAAAATTATTTCTTCTAAAATCTGCTTAACTGGTAAAGTTGGCACTCCACAGCTCCTGAAGGCAGGACAACCACAGCTGAGCCTGCCACTACATAAGCTGTAGGTTAGAGCTGGTAGGCTGGAGGCTTCTTGGGAGGGCTGAGTCAGTGAAAATCAAGGCTGGTAGAAAACTCAAGTAATTTTATCTCTCTTCTTTTGCCCATTTCCTTCTCCTGAAGAAAGCCCACCCCTATGCAAGAGTCCTGGATTTTCAGGACATTCCAAGTTGGAAGTATGCAGATCAGGGCAGTGGCACAATTTTCTCCTAAATCTTCATGGTGCTAATCTGGTGAGGTGAGGCTCAATCTGTACAAAGTATGGAAAAGCTGAAGGAGGTGGTGTGCCAGGGTACTTGAGCCCATCTACAGGCTCCTGTACCTAATCATCTCCAATGAACCGAGTTCACCATAGTTACTTGGAACTCAAAATCCTGCAGGAATGAAATTAAGAAAAATAGATCAGAGTTCAACTTCTGAGAAGGACTATGACAACTCCATCCAGCCTCGTGGGAAATCTACTTTTTTTCCAGTTAGATTACAGCACCATCTACAGGCCTTTCCTGATGGAAAATTTGCCTCAGACAGGTTGTTACAGTATCTGTGTATAAATATTTTGTGGCTTCAGCAGCATGTCTAGTACAGTGACAGACTGCACAGTCCAGCTTTGTGTAAACGGGGCAAAATGCCTTTAGACTGGGCTGAGAAAATAGTTGGGTAACAGACGACAGACAAGTTTGCTTCTTTACAAAAAGTAACTAATTAATGAATGCCCTTAGATTTTAATAGCTTAATTCTAAAACATGGTGTTAGCAGTCCACCAATTCACTTTTATTTCAAATATCCTACTAAAAATTGCATTTGTGTTATACAGTTCTGTTTAGAATAATTGAACCAGAACTGCAACAGAGAAAAGTAAAAATTCAAAAATTAGATTTCAGCTAAAAATGGAATGATAGATTATTTTTTTTTTACTGCTGTCACATAGGCTTAAAATACTACTGTTCACGTTGGACCACATATGCGAAAGCAGTAAGAACAGTTGATCCACCAGGATTCATTATATTTATCCTTAGCTGTTTGACACAGATATGAGAACTCTCTACAACACAAAACCTGGCTCGCCTCTTCCTGGAGACTATTATTTGCTAAATCACTTGCCAGACCAAAAGAAATTTAATTGCTGCTATGCATTTAGAAGATCCTGGGATAAGCACTGGTTCAGCCTGAAGAGGGCTGTGGTGAAGCAACCTACAGGATAGCAATTAATTGTAGTAAAATAGCGTCCCTGCATGCAAAATTTATCTGCTATAATAAAGTGGAATCATATGAAGCATCAAACCACAAACACAATGTAGGTTGGTCATTCCTGGCACCAAATGCAGTCACACAAAATCCAGAAACAAACTCTAAACAAGTAAAAGCGAGATGGGAATCACAAACTCCAGAGGCTGAAAAAAAAATGTCTGGGAAAACTTTACCTGCCTCCTGATGTTTTGGCCCTTAGGAGGCAAAATGATACTTTAAGCTGTTCTCTGCAGCTAGGAGAGAGATGGGGCCTTTCTTTCTTTTTAAGGAAAGTTGAAATTCAAACAATCACACGTTGAGAGAGCCTGAAGCTTTAGGACAGAATATTAACTATCGCAAGTGCTGGCAGCACTGTGTGAATCAGCACACAAAGTCTACTGGAAATTTTCTTTTTTTGAATCTCTGCCATGAAAATAATTTAGCTCTAATATCTATGTGATGCAGGGAGCACATACA
>NW_008674266.1:120770-138000 GCF_000695815.1 Acanthisitta chloris
CATTCCAAGATGGGGAAAACGTTAGAGGACAGAGGGATATGCATGTGTCACAGTTACCACTTCTGTGAGCATTTTGCTGTCTTTAGTGTTGTCATCTTACACGCTACACATCTTATGGAATGAAAAGCCATAAAGTTGCTGTCTTACTGATGTATAACAATACAGAATGTACACCAACCGCTTTGGATTAATTGCACATATAAAAGCAGATTTCTTTTTAAAAAGTCTGCGTGCAGAGAGAAATCATTAATTTCACTTGAAGTGATTCCCAAACAGGATATGGAGCCTTTAACAGCCCTTTGGGTTGTGCCAATTGTTTTGTGCAGGTGTTTAATCCAAGTGCTCAACCGCACGTAGGGAACAGTCGTTCTGCAAGCACCGGGTGGAGTGGGAGCTGCATGGTGGTGTCACATAACGGCAAGGGGTTGATTCCTCAAAATCAGCAGAAACCTTGGGAAGCTGCTAATTCTTGTAAACAAGAACCTGGGTTTTATGGAGCAAAATGGAGCAGAAAACACTGAAGTACATGAGAACCAAATCCCTTCTGTGAAAGCCTCTTTTATTATACCAGTGAAGCACTAAAACCTGCTATAAACAAGCTGATTGCTCATTTCAGCCTCTGTCTGCTGCCAGGAAAAGCAGCAGCAACTGCAGACTGAGTTGAGCTGCTGGAATAGGAAACATCTCTTGAAGGTCAACACTCCTTGTATTTTTAGGTTTCGTTAGAACTTCCTCATTCACACGGACTTTAAAACAATATATACACATATAGGATGAAAGCTGAGCTGCAATTGTTATATGTACAATACATCCCACCCTTTCCCCCCACTTTGTAACACAGCAGTTTGATACCAGGCTGCAGAAAGATTGGATGGCTCTGAGGTCAAGGAAGGGGAGAGGTCCTAAGGCATCACAAAGGGTTTTTGAACCTACCACATCTGATCATGAGGAGTCTGATGAAAAGAGAAGCTCCCTTACAAGCCAATATGGCACCTAGTGAAACAGATTGCATGCCCACCTCTGACTTGCAGGAAAGTGGCTCTGCTGCACGAACCAGGGTGAGTCAGTGGCAGTGTCTTGGGAGGAGGAAGAGAAAAAGGAGGAGGAGGAGGCAGGAAGACTGCACCTCACAGCCTTGCACAATCAAAATATGTTTCCAAAGGGACAGTGACTGCAGAACTCTGTCCAAGGCTGTCTGTGGAGACTGAGTCACAGTCTCAGACCTCTTCTGACTTTTTTGTCCCAATCTATTTAGACAAAGCCGCCTGCCACAGCTCTTCCTGCTCCAGGTGACTCAAGCAAATCTGCAAAGTGATTCCCATGGGACAGATCTAAAAATAACTCCAGGCACTGTCAGTTTAGTAGCTTCTAGAGCTGTGGTATCAGGACCTCAAGGGGGAAAAAAATACAAAAAGAAAAATTAGAAAACTATTAAATGGGTGTAAAGGCTATAGATGATGCTGTTGATCAAATATCAAAATCCAGGAGGTCAGCCCTGAAAAGAGGAACGTGGTCTCAGGAGAACTTGCACTCCACCCTGCCTTGATCCAGCGTTAGCAGTAGCTTTCAGTCAAACCTATTCAAAAATCTGTATTGCTTGAAATATTGGCAGAGAAACTAATACACAGCAGCTATGTGACTCACAATGCCCAGTGTGCCTGGGACATGCGACCACAGAGAAACACAGTTAGTTCTTCCCAGCCTACCTTTGAAACATCATGCCAGTGAGCACCTGCTTAGCACCTGCTGCTCGGTGTGGCAGCAGCCTTGCCCTGCACCAACACAACAGAGTCTTTCTAACACATGAACTGGAAAACAGTTTCTTCCACCAAATAGGAAGGATGGTTTGTGCCATGAGCAGGCTGGAAGGGAGCATGCCAGCTCAGACTGGGTTTCACCAATGCAATGTAGCGGGCATAAAGAAAGGACATTAACTAATGAATTATTCCAAGATAATTAATAGTCTGAGGAAGACGCAACAGTTTAATGCTTACTGTCAAGGGAAGCTAGTATGAAGCTCAGCACTGCCTCACCAACTCAGAAAAGGAAACAAGGCAAAAATGGGGAGCAAAACATCAAGGAAGAAAATACAGCATCTATGAGCTGTTAATTACAAAGGTGCACATGTTAGAGTAACAAGGATGTTAATAGAGTTTTATTAGTAGACAAGAGATCTGTTTTTGATAGCTTTGTAATAGAGCCAGAGCCCAGCGGGCCCAACCTTGGGCTGGGGCAAGCAGTATTTCACTAAAGTCCACACGGAGCTGACCTCAGCACTCGGCACTGTCTGCATCGCACAGCTGCCTGGTACAACTGCCGGCATGGAGCACAGGGAGCTGCTGGGGTCTGTGGCTTTTCACACACTCTGCAGTCACACGCCTGGTCTTTGACATATATTTGCATGTTTCAAGCTGTAAAGAGTGTTTGTTTTTCAGCCTGAGTGTTGGCTGTAAGTGTAAAACTCAGCCTGCTAAGGTGCTGGGCAGTCACAGTCCCATGCACAGGCATCTGGCACACATCACCTCTGTGGGGAAGACATCCACAGAAGATTAGTAGCTTACCCACATATAACAGGGATAAATAAATGGCAAATAATCTGATATCAATCTTACACTGTGCTTTTCTTTTTTTTTTTTTTACCATGCTCAAGGCAATATAATTCAATGCTTCTGTGTAGTCATTATGCACAGAGCCAAGTTGAGCTCCCACTTATTAAGGAATATCTAGCACCCTTACTCTGAAGCTCTCAGATCAATGGAGTCCACGGTCTTAATCTCACGTTGCTCTCGCTAACAATGTGGTTACTGTAATGTTGGCCTCGATTCTCAAAGGAAAGAGGATATTAGTGCAGAAACCTCTAGTAATGAAATCTGGTGTAATGAAAGAAAGTGAAATGTTGATGCCAGCAAATCAGAGCATCACAATATGATTTCCAAAAGCCTCTGTAATTATTCAAGTGCCACAAAGTGGGGTTGGGTGGCAGGCAGGTTATTTAACATTTATTGTTACCACGTAACACACTATAATTCTGCAAGCAAAAGGGGGTCTGAGGGATAGCAGTATTTCACAAAATACACACAACACAATTAAGAATCACAGCCGCCAGCAAATCAGAGCATCACAATATGATTTCCAAAAGCCTCTGTAATTATTCAAGTGCCACAAAGTGGGGTTGGGTGGCAGGCAGGTTATTTAACATTTATTGTTACCACGTAACACACTATAATTCTGCAAGCAAAAGGGGGTCTGAGGGATAGCAGTATTTCACAAAATACACACAACACAATTAAGAATCACAGCCTTGGAGCATTTATAAGTGCTTTCAGTAGATGTTACTCATTAAAAATGAACTGCACACAGCTCAAGAGAAAATCTTGTACCTGTAGATACCAATAAACCACAAGGGAGAAATATTTCCCGTGGATAGTAGAAGAGTGGAGCAGCCATATAATGAAGAGGGAGCATGTGAACAAAATTTAGCATGGTAAGGAGAAAGCCTGTGTGCTATGGAAGTTCTTCTCCTGTGGGACAAGGTGTTTCAGCCTACCTCATACCTGGTGACAGGTGAATCAAAGTAATCTTGTCACCAGTGGTATCGAAAGACTAGAATCCTCTGTAAGTGCTGTAAGTGTGAACAGAGGCTGTGCATCTCCAAATCCTCCACACGTGATAATCCCACAGCACAGAAGGAAAGTTATCCATGCTTTGAAGAGTGGTGGGATTAGGCCCTCAAGGTAAGAGTTCAGGCAAAGGAGGGCAGACTGACTTGCATGCACTGATGCTTTCCCTTGAGTCAAGAAACACAATAAAGACATTTGCTTTTGGCTTCTTCTCTGAATCAAAGCTAAGTGTGACTAAAAACAATTTCACCTCTTGCAGATCTAATGCTCATCATGACATTCAGCATCTCATTCTGCTACAAAAAAAGTAAAACTTTATATTTAAATCAACCTTTCAGGATGTTCTCAGCAATATCAGCAACTTTCAAACAGATTCACCCGTGTAATCATCGACCATCATCCATCTTTAACAGTATCCCACATTAGTTACTCTCTCCTGAACAAGAAGATCCATGAAAAGATACTGGTGTTTGGCTCTTTGTCATCAATTGATTTTCAGAGGTGGTGCAGGGGGTAATAGATCAGGTACTAAGCAAGCCAGGAAGCCAGACACCTCCTCTGCATGAACATGTGTGCCAGAAACATGCCTGTCTGCTTGGCCAGCTTCTGCCAAGATAATCTTCCATCGAGATCACTCTTTCAGGATAGCACAGGTGCAGGCTGTGAGTCCAGTATATTCATCAGAAGAGCCTGGAATCTATACTAAAATTGGAGCTTATTTGATCTAGGCACCATATTGATACATTAAAGACAAGTCCTAACATGGGATGGATATTCAATGCCTGAACAAACAAGGCAGACAAAGGCTGGGAGAGAAAGAGGCAGCACAACTCTCCTATAATCATAAAATAAAGGAAGAACCAGGAAGAGAGTGCTGTAGCCTACCTACTCTGTCTGCTGTGCTGTTCAAGGACCTTTCATTTTTCTGTTCATTACTTGTTAATTATTTCTGAAGGCTGGAGAAAGCAAAAAGCCAACAACAAACAAGACCCTACAGAGTTAGAAAACATCCCGGCTGTAAGAAAGATTCAAATTGGTTGAGTTTGCAGCCAAAAGTGTTCCCAGGAGAGGGAGCAGAGCTTGCTGCTACAAGAAAGGGGCCAGTTAGTTTCTGAAGTCCATGGTCATATGAACAGAGGTAAAGCTTGAGATAGAAACTTGAGACAGACAAAATTTCATGATGGAAGCTGTGCATGCATGAGGAGGTGCATCTTTCAGAGGATGGGGATGTGCACGAGCAGGCTGCCATGGGCAAGTACGAGATAATTGAGACACAAACGTCCCACAGTAGACCTGAGTCCTTTCAGGTAGGGCTGCCCCAGTCCTGCATGCTGTCACAGCTCCACAGATTTTTAACATCAGGGCAGCTGGGTCACTCTAGCCCAGCCACTGAAAACACACTCTGCTGTACTGAGGAGCAAGTGTCTGGTGGACTGGGTGTGCACTTTGGTGGACAGCATTCAAAATGATTTGAAGATGACCTGTGAGCTTGCACATATTATCAAAGCTACTCTGGGTCAACATAGATGCTGCAGATGCTTATTCAGTTTTCACAATAAACTCACCTCAGACATTGAACTGCAGTGAGTATCTTCCATTTTGAAGCATTATATCTCATCAAGTCACAGGTCAATAAAAATTAAAATATAAGACATCTGTATAGAATTTTATAGTAATGACATGAAAATTGTGATTTACAAAAATTCTTTTTCTTTCTTTCTTTGCTGTAGACTAAACTTGAGGGGCAGTCACTTGTCAAGAAAGAAATATCCTTCAGTTAAACCATCATAAAAAATTTAAAACCCTGATAATGATAAAGGGCAAGGTTTAATTTTTCAGTACTTGCAGTACTTGTGCCTATGCACAGATACTCCCTATGGTTTTGCCCAGTAGTTAATCTTTCCTCTTTTTTCTCCTCAACAAATTCTCAGATAAATTTCTAACATACATCCAGAACTGTTTCAATAAAAAGTTATTTTATGAAAGCCTTTTGTATGAACTAATTACCAAGTACAAGAGAACTGAGCAACAGTTTCCTTGACGGAGTTAACAGTAATGTTGGATCAAGCAGCAGAGCCAACTTTACAGCTGTTTGCAGCATTTATTACAATAGAGCATAAATAAGTAATCTGAAGCTGCCTGTTTATACTTCTTGACTAAGCTCTGCCCTTTGCATAGTGAATTTCACTATGGCTGATGGAGACAGGGGGCCACCCTTTAGCTGTGTGACCCATGGCCTGTTCAGCACAGCAGCAGAGGAATCATGCAAGCAGACACAAACACCACTGACAGCAGCATGTCCTCAGGATAGGAGGAACTGGATGGGGCTGGGGCAGGCAGCTGCTGGATCCCCAACCACCACCTCTGCTCCTCGGTATGGGTAGTGAGGAACTTCTGCACTCAGATGTGACATTAGTCTCACTGTGCTTGACAATCACTAATCGACCTACCCTTCCAAAAGAGTGTCTAATCCTTTTCTTGAGCCCATTTAAAACCTTGTTCCCTACTCAGGTTAAAAAAACCCCACAGAAACACAAAATTCAGTAAGGAACAGCACAAAACAAGAAGCTACTTTAATTTCCTACCTGAAAGTTTCACAGGTTGCTCAAATGAAGCTACAGCCCTGCTGAGCACTTTCATCTCCCATAGGCTTCAAATAGCTCCATGAGCTCTTAGCAACTATCAAAACATAAGTCAAATATAAACACATAACCTGAATTACAAGAACATTTCTTTTCTCATTCATGTTTCTCCACTCTACAGAAATGTTAACTTTCCCATCACATAGCCATAAATATAACTATGGAATTACACTGGTTTTCTGATTGTCTAAAGAATTAGTAGGGCTATGAATGCCCCAGCTTGCAAAGTCATTTTACATACTCAACTTAAGATGTTTATCCATCAAAACATTTTCATTTCGAGTTCAAATTATTATCACAAGTGCTGCCCTGATCTTCCTGCAACTGATCTTGCTCAAGTAACAAAAATAGGAGAAAAAACTAAAAAGGAAATCAGAAAGCAAACATTTTGTGATGAGAAGGCCAAAATATCACTTCAATTTGAAAGAGAGGCAGTGGTGTTTATGCCAATACAGACTCTGTATTACTCATTGCTTTTCCCCAGCTAGGTAGCTTTGCCAAGCACAATATTCTGCTGGGTTTCAGCTATGCTTGTATGGACATTGCTTCACAGACACAAGATATAGAGCCATAACAGAAGGAGTCATATACATTGTGCTCCTGCACCATTCATTTGGCTGCAGCACAATAATAGTTGCATGTCACCACTAATCCTCTCTTTCCTGGTGAGCTTTTATATGGTATGGCTGAGACTGTACTTATTTCTTTTTAGTGACTTGGTAAGGTAGATAATACTTCACACAGGTCTCTTGTTCACACAGGTGCTGGCAGAGTAGAAGCTGCTTTGGAAACGCCACCAGTTTCACAGTGCTCAGATGACTGACGTGCAAATCATGGCCACTGTAAGGCACAGGCAATCAAAGCAGTGATGGAGAGCTTTCACGGGTAAAACATGACCCAAATAAAATTCAGAAAGGTTTAACATACTCACTGCAGATGACGAGGATCCTGAATAATTGCTCCAGGGAGTGTGTGTAGTATACAGCCATTTCAGTGTAGTAAATCAGCACGGTGATTTGGTTTGAATTAATGTCTCCTTACCACCACTCCTGCATTGATCATGCTGCCAGACCCAAGATAAAGTGTCTATCAACAGCCTCAAAAAGCCAGGGAGAGATTGGTAGCTCCTGGCCACCAGTGGGGTGGCAGGTTTCCTCCTCCACAGCAATGCGCTGGTAGGAATGAGAATGTGCAGAGTGGTAAGCAAGCTGTGTGCAGGCAACACAAATTTAATCTGTCTGCTTCTAAACATGCACAGTCCAGAACTGCAATCAATTTACAGGTCAATCTCTTATGTCCAGATACTCTCTAGTTCACTTTGCAATGCCTTCTAACAGGTTTTAGTGGTTCAACTGCATAGTAAGTTTAAATAAGATGAGAAACTGGCACCAAGAACTAACCTCAGTATTAAAAAAATGCATTTCATGTTTATTGTAGTATTTCTTTTACATGGAAAAAGCACAAGATTAAATAAAAACACATAGAAGAATTACTTTTCATGTCTGTCTTAATTTTAATCTGTTGAATAAAAATTATGAACATGATCTGTGGATGGAGATACAAACAAAGACAGCAAACAGGTGAAAATAAGATCTGAAGTCCACCAGAAATTTGATTCGGCTTGTAGTTGTGAACATTAATGGCTGCAGTAATATGCCTGGTTTTAAACAGTTCCTTTTTGGAAAACTGGAAAACCATAATGGAATCAACTCGATGGATTTAGTACTAGGACACAACATTTTAGAAGGGAATTTATGTGAGTTCTGTTGCTTTCCATGGATCAACTCTAATGTAGGGTACAAAAGACCTTGATCTGTTTTCCGTATATTATCCAGTCATACTTTTTATAGTTTATTTGTACATCTTGGGCAGAAAACAGGAGTCTTGAATTTGTTCCAGCAGACATCTGATAAATGTCTCATAAAGCTATAGTTTCCCTCCATTTTGTCCTACTCCTACTTTAGCCCTACAGTTCTGTTTGGGGGTTGGGGTTTTTTTTTGTTTGGTTGGTTTTTTTGGGGGGGGACATAGTCACACCTGCTGCATATTCAGTATGCTTGTACAGGGAGGCTAATCTAAATCCTCCTCACTTGTCATTTTCCTAGGTTACAGTCATGTTTCTTGCAAAATGAGATGTATTTCCAGTTCACAGGATCCATTTACAGAATATCCAAAGGTGCTCAATGTTCATCTGGCAGCATTTCCTTGAAAATGACCTTCCACTTGCCATCAGTGTGGAGAGGGTAAACTAGCATCAAGCACTTCTGAGCTTACCCTTAGCACACTAAATAGAAAATTAATTCTTTAAGGATCATCCTTCTATTTTTTTTTATAACTTCTTTACTCACTCTTATTCTTCTGCTTATCTGTGGTTATCACTTGGGTCTCATACCTTCAGAAATGGGTCCTTTTTCTCCATTCTAGACAGTTATTTAACCTAATGCAAAATTCAAATGGTTTACATTTGTTTTCTTTTCATTTCCTTCACATTTTTTTCCTCTCAATGAGCTTCACAAACTAACTTTCCTAGCTTTGCCATATAAAGCTTATTCCCTCTGAAGGCACATTGGTAACTTTTATCAGAGCACACTTCGCATATATTTTGTGATCTCAGCTCTTAAAATCTCCAGGAACTTGCTTGCAACCAAAGTCCAATTTAGCAGCCTATTATTTCGTATTACCATAGCGCTACTTTCATAGACTAAGATAATATTAGTTTCCTTTGTGTCAATTTACACCTCTCTGCCTCCCTACAGAACTATTAAATATTGTAAATCATTCAGTATTCTCCTACAGTGACAAAACCCAGCACAATCCTATGCCTCTTGCTTGCCAGCAACCAACACTTCTGAGACCACAGATGATAAAATTTACAGATGTAGCCTTTTTTTGTGATTTCCCAAAATAATACACATCTCATAGGCTTCCTCAGGATTCAGTTTGAACTAAATAATAGTGTTTTAGAACTATACACTCTGGGTTTTAAGAACTACCACTGATGGAAAATCCACTACAACCTGTTGCAGGAAGGCAATGCAGCTGATACAGCCTTTAACAAAACACTTTCCCCTTGTGCCTTGCTCCAACAGCTCAACTCCTGGCCTCTCCCAGCAGGGTCTGCAGCTGCCTGTGATGCTGTAGCTGCTGGTGATGTCACTGGCACAACAGAGGCTGCACACAGGGATGAGGACACTGCAGTCACTCCCATTTCACAATTCTTGGCCATGGACCATTTTCGTGGGTCAGGTCCTTAGACAAATTGTCTGTTACTGCCTTGATGTGTAAACACAAAGTACTCCAGGGCCTATAGCAACACCCCAAGAAATTTTTCCCTTTTCTTGTAATCAGATTTTCTCACAGACAGGCAAGTCTGTGAAGGTCTTCTGGCAAATCTCTCCACTAAGTATTTCCTTGAAGTCAATCTTATGCCAGAACAGCAAGTAGATCATTAGTTATGAGCAGAAGTCAGGTGGCCTTGCAAATGGCCCTTGCCAGGAGATGTGAAAGCAGGGACAACAGGACACCTGCCATGGAGCTGCCAGCAGCTCTACATGCCTTTGCATGGACTAGCAGTGCCAGGGGGGCTGGCCTGGGCTTGAGAGAAAGCTGGTACAGGCTTCCCCAACTGGCAGGACCTGGCCAAACAACAATTGTTTGGCAGAGCTTAAGCCATGAATCATTTCCAAACTCAAGAACCAGCTTGTCAGCCCTGAAACTCTGGGGCTTTCCCAAACAAAAGAAAAAAAAAGGTGAAATAAAGCAAAGCCTTCATGAGCTAAACCACCGACAACATCCAATCTCTCCCCACTTGTGTTAACTGTAGCAAGTCCAGGCGATATTCTTCATATCCAAAAGAGTATAAAGCAATATTAAATTAATCATTAGCTTCAATTTATGACAAATCATTTATTGAACTTTAATACTTTATACAAAGAGAGAGATGTTTGCATGTGGGCTTTTTTTGCGTGCGCCTTTTAGGTATTTAATTAGAGGCTGTTTTTGCTAAGTCCCATGCTTAGTAAGAAGCCTGGCTTTCACCCATCTTTCTCCTAAAACACAACCAACGTAACAGGCCTCATGCAATCAACCACAATGGATCTGATCCTTAAAAACAACATTTGAGAAAGCAGGTGTCTTCCGGAGAGCCTCACGCTCCACAGATGGGTGAGACAATTAAGTACTGCGGAAAGTGCTGCCTCACACTGCAGAAACCATACCAACAGCTTGGTAATGGTGCTGTTCTCATGAGAAAAGCGGGGTCATTATTAAATGGATGGAAACTGTTGTTTGTGAGAGGCATTTGTACAAACATAAACCCTTCTTAACTGCCATGTTAAATTTATCACAATGCAAAGAACTGTCAGTAAGAGGGTGTTCGGTCTTCCCCCATCACCACAAGGCCATTTAAAGCAGATAACTTCACCACTAGTGTGTTAATCCAAAATTACATGTTAAAAAATTGATCAAAATACTGATCCTCCTCAAATCCTTTGCATTCCTGGTAGAATCCCTTTCATTCCTGTACAAAGTACAGTTAGTTACTGATTGCATGGGACACTGGGAGCAATGCCTACGTAGGGTACTTAACACCTTTCCTTATAAACGAGAGAGACAGAAAGCAAGAGCAAAATCATTCTTGCAGAATAAATTTGCATGTAGCTATTACTCGCAGTAGACCTATGACATTTGGTTTGAAGAAAAATGCCTTTACTTTCTCTCATAAAATTTCACTTGTGCTGTGCCTGGCTAGCAGCTGAAAAGAGAAACCTCTCTTCTCTGGCTTCCATTTTCTGAAGAAGAACAGTTCTGCAAGAAAATTTGTAAATTACAAGCAAGTACCCCAATTTTTTGCTGGAAATCCAAAAAGCTGCTGCAGCACTTGGAAAAGCAGTATGGAGACAAAGAGGCTGACTCTGCTACTCAGCTACAAAGTCTGTGCAGCTTACACCCCAACAACAACCAAAAACAGCAGCAGCACTCCTAGAAATATGGGAAAATAGAAAAATATGCCCTAATCTTCCCTCACTCAGCTGAACATCACCAAGACCCAACATGTAACTTTTACAGTCCTATCCATCTCTGGGATAAGAGGACATCCTGCCATCATTAATTTTTCAATCGAAGTGAGCGTAGTCTCTGCTGAAATGCTTAAGGAGATGGATGAAAAACCTATAGGTTACAGGGAAAAGGCAATTCAGAGCATCATACAATACTCAGTTTAACAGTTTGATCTTTTTAAAGAAACCCAGAAAGTCCTGGGTTTCAGCCAATGCTTTGCTTTTTAAAGCAATGCTCTGGTTTTAAAACAATGTTTACAGATTCAGGCATTATGAAAAATCAGTTCCTCTGGAAATGCATCTCCATTCCCACATGGCACACATAGGGGATATAGCCTTGGACTGGCATTTCTCCACAGAAACCTGTCTTAGTCAACGTACAGATTGAAAAATGAAAATCAGAGTGGCAACTAAATCCTTCTTCAACAAAGGCTGGCTGGGTTTTGAATGTAAAATTAGCAAAGATGTATAATTAACAAAAAACCCCAACAAACTACCCAGCAGTTTACTACAAGGGAAGTTAATTTCACCTAGTTATTTTGAAAAATATTTTCCCCAAAAAGAGATAAAGAGGTAGAGACAGACTGACCTTGAAGTATTACACCATTATCTTCTGTGATATCCAGCAGAAAATAAAAACCCCACAAATTATTTTATAGGCACCTGGCTCATTATGTCTTACAAATTAAATCCTCATTTATCTATATGCACCTAACAGGACCTATTCATCGCCTTCACTTAAAAACACATTGCCCTTCTTTGTAGCCTTGTTAATTTCCAGATGCTAATTAAATTTATACTCATAAATGTATCTGTTTAGCATGCATGACTAGATCATCCCTCAATATCCATTATCCATTGTACATTCCAACATGTTTACCTACTGCTTTTGTTTTGCTTTGTTTTGTTTGGATCTGTTTCCATCAGTTTAAAGGAGGGAGCTTATGAATTTAAGTTTCTTATTTTGTTGCTGGGTGGCTGGATTCGCAGGCTTAATGCTTTTGCAAACACTTTTGTCTCAACCCACTGTGAGGCAAAGGTATTTTCAGATTATAGCATCAGTATATGGAAGCGCAGAATGGAAAAAACCCACCTCTGAAAAGCAGCATTTTGGGCTCTTTATTGGGCATTTCAGCAAAGGCAGAAATTCTTTTTCTGCCCTGGCCTGTCCACCACAAAACCTGGCTGAGTACTGTTTTCTGAAAACTCTGCTCTGCTCACTGCAATCAGCACAGCCCCAACTCCTGAGGAAGGGACAGGCACGATCATGATAGAAAACATCTGAGTTCTGGTCTGACTCCTCTCGCAGGTTTGCAGGATCCGATCAGGAGAATGAGCAGGTAGCACTGCTGAGCACCTCCCTGGTGATTTAAAAATTCCCTTGACAGGCAGGTAGAGTTTCGACAAGAAAAAAAAAAACAAACAAAAACAGGCAGGTAGAGTTTCAACATTTTGACTTCTGTACCAGACCACAGCACAGAGGGAGACATCTCAAAAGGAGAGACCCTGAAAGGTCTCTCAAGCCCTGTCCCTGCTCTTCTTCCACACACTGCCAGTGCATCTGCCCTTCCCTGCCCAGACCTGCAGCACTGGGCAGCAGCATCCTGGCCTGCACTGGCTGTCCCTACAACTGGCTCCCGGATTTCCCCAGCCACCGTGTGGCTCTTAGGGGAGGGCCAACAAAAGAATGCCATTTCCTTTTCTTTGTTTCTGAGCATGCACTAACTCCATGCTCTCCATTTTTTTGTGTTTTGCACTTTTTTGGCATCAATTAATGCCATCAACTTTGATCTGCAACTTAGTGACTGGGATTTGTTGTCATGAAGGATACTTGTCCTGTAAAAAAATCCTAAAATTTCAACAAAAGTTTCTATCCCTAAATGGGTTTAAAATCTGCTTTTTAACAGTAGAGAACATTTTGAAAGAATCTAAAAGTTTTGTTCCTCTTTCCTCTCCTTTACTAATATCTCCTTAGTGAAATCTGATTTTTTAATATACTGAATTACATCAGCCAGAGAGGGCTTCAACCCATTTTGACATTTCACAGTGCAGGCTGCATATCAAGGTATTGCTGCCCCATCTCACTGAAATAAAGCCTCAGGTCTGTCTTAGACTCCTAAGCATCTCAGTCTGAGCTGCTCTTTCTCCTCTCTCATGCTCTGACACCAGCATGACCACAAAAAAACATGACTTCCAGCATGACTCTTTCAGTCAGAAGGTTCTGTATAGCATGAAAAATGCACCTGGCCAGGAAGTCTAAGATCAGAACAGCAGTGGGCCACACTGCCCACAAATTTCCATGAGCAGAGGTCATTTTAACTGCTTGTTGGAACACAGATGAATGCTGATTTGATCCCAAAGCAACCTGATTGGATTGGCATCAAGCACATTTTGAATTAGATCAGTTTAATGCACAGCAGAACCTACCCTCCATTTTCTCTGTGACAAATATGACTGTGCAAATCCTCCTTTGTTTCCATTGAGAAAATATAAGTGAAACATTCCCAATACAGAACTGGTATATATGAAACTGCTATGCTTACTTAGGCAGAACACAAAAAGTTGATTTTAACATGCACCTCATGCATATCCCCCAAACTACCGAAATATATTACTGTGAACAAACTTAATGAAAAAGATTCCTTAAAAAAGCCTAGAAATATTCCAAGGAGGATGGCTTGACTGATGTATTTAGCTTTGAAGCGTTACAGAAATGGCCTAGTAGGAAGCAAAGAGCAAATACAGCTCTTGTCACAGGGACTGGTTTTACTGCCAGTAAAGTGAGGAGACTCCCACCCACTGTAAGAAATACCTGTAACTCTGTATGCTGCAAAAGCAAAGGCAAACAATGCAGGCTACTGATTCGCTTACACACCACTGATTCAGTGATTTGCTTCGGCACAGGATCTGCAGTGATATTTCATTCACTCTAACACAGACAATCATTATCTGCATGTGGGTGCTGAGGACAAGGGGCAAGCGTGGAAATCAAGGTCAAGGAAGCAAGAAAAACTCCCCCATTTATCCCATGGAACAGTTATTCTATTCTGCAATAACGCGGGTTAACAAATAATGTAATAAAGATTGGCGTGCTGCCAGGATGACTGAATTGATTCCTACACAGCACAGCACAAATCTTTTGATCTCCCCGTAAAGAATGGGAAATTATAGCCACAGTGTATACCTCGCAGGAAAAGCAAATAAAAATGAAATGAACATTTCTAGCAGTTTTGACCTTGCTTTGGGGAATACTGCTTTAAATTTGATTGCCCTGCCCACTTATTATTTCACAAGAAGACACAAGCAAGTCACAAAGACAGTTTTTAGCATTCCCTTTGATGAGGTAGAAAACTGGATAGTCTTCTCCCACCCACCTTTTTTTTTTTCTTCATTCTTATACTCAACAGAAAAGATTTTATCCAGGCTTTGATTTGATTTCCAGGATTTCTGGTGGGAAATTCTCACAGCAGATATTTTGCTTCCATTGGGGTTTATGGTGCTATTCTGTCTAATTATTTCTGGCATTTTGCCCATCAAATTGTGAGTTTCTTCAAAGGAACAAAATGACAGGAGGTCTCCTTTAGAGCAATCATGGATCGGGTTTGAATTTTGTTGTCTTGGAAACAAGCTAGTTCTTGTCATTGAATATATTCATAAAATAATGGTTGAAACATCACTGATAATAATGGGCTCTTTCCTTGTCAAAATTCATGTTCTGGGGACTTTGCAGCAAGAGGCTCTGTCAAAGAGTTTTTGCAGCTGTTGAACCTAATTTCAACACTTCTGTCTAAAATCTCCAGCTCAGGATTCCCATCCCTCCACACCTGCAGTCAGCTCTGCCCATGGGAGGTGGCCAGCAGGGGTCGGGAAAGCCCCAGCATCCCTTCACAGCCCAAGGAGCACCAGGAACTGCATCCCTGCAGCCGAGACACTAAGGCACGCACCCTTCCCGGCCGTGTTTGCCAGCAACAGATCCGAATCGTGAGACTAGCACCCGCTGTGGGTAACTTTGTCTGCATTGTGCCGATTAGGTAGTAAAACATATTTTTCCCCTTGCCTGCTGATACAAGTCCCAAGGTTCGGGGTATTTACACTCTCCACCAGGGGTCTTACCATCTTTTCAGCAGATTCTTCACTTTTCAAACAGATGGATATTGATTGATGAGCAAAGCCCAGCAACACAGGTGAGGCTTTTCAGGAAGACTATTTAAATCAGGAACCCACTATCACTCTGAGCTTCTATATCAATTGATCTGCCTGTGGTTTCAGTTTTTCATATATATATTTAAAACCAAGAAAAAAAAGAGCCTCTGCATCAGGTTGCTGTTGGTTTTTGAATGACATGAATTAAGTTGAAAACTGGGCAGGACTTGACAAACTCCTACCCCTCCGTGAGACTCCCTGAGTGTGTGTGTCTGTGTGGATGTGCACACGTGTGTGCATGAGTGTGGCATACAAATATGGAGGTAGAGGGGATGAAGCTTTAAAAGTCACCAGTGGGGACAGGTCATAAAAAGCTTCCATTCTGCCAGCTTGTCTGCAAAGCGTTTGGCTGGATATAGTAAACCTGTGGGACACTTGAGAAAATTAAAACTCTAAATTACTACTAGAGAGACTAGCCATAATAGATCTGCTGTGAGAATCTTACTAGCAGTTTTACGATTTTTTTCTGTCCTTCTCAAATCACTACATAATGACACTCAAATGTCTAACAAGGCCATTTAACGTAGCCTGCAGAAGAGGATTCTCCTGTGAAATTTTACTACAGCCTCTTTAGCACAAAGCTTTCTCAGATTATTAGTAATTTGCATTAGGTCTATTTAATTTTGAAGAGTGCCAGTTCAGTGACCACATGCATATTAGAGTTCAGCAAGTGCATGTGTCTAAAAAGTTACCAAAAGGTCATAGGAATTCTACAGGGCATTTGGGATTTTCAAATTTTCTCTTCATTGCAGCAAGGGAAACCAGCACAAACCCTTTCATGGGGCCACAGCCTCTCTTCTGAGCCATGATGAGCCGCAGGCATTAGCTGTGCAATGCTCATGTCCCTGCAGCAGAATCCTTTTCCACTATATACAAGTCTTTTAGCAAAACTTTCCCATTTCACTCTGAAAGAATAGTCTGATGATGGAGCAAATTCCTTCCAGGCAATCTGAAGGAAAAGCACAGCTTTTCTTGTATGAACTGGTAAGAGCCACCTCTTTCCAAGTAGGAATCACATGGAATGCTGGTCTGGCATATACACTGTCATGGAGTTAGGAGTCACTAGACAAACTCCACAGTGCTTGAAGACTGTGCTGACAGAACAATCAAATAACTAAGGACAGCAGCACATTAAAGCAATATAAAGAAAGGTCAGTTTTCTTTCACAAAGACATTCCTACCTTCTCCTTCCAAAACATCCAACATTTTGCTTTGAGTTGCTCCTGAAGCCTACAAGAATCGTAACAGCCAAACGTATAGATGTGATAAACCCTGGGCTTTTTTGAGACCCCAATTGCATGATAACTGTGTTTCAACAGAAAGGCCACATCCTGCACCCAACCGAAAGGTCATGCCTCAGTGGATGTAAAAATTTGTCTCAGATCCATGTAGTCTTTTGACACAAATGCCACATGATTAACTGTTTCTTCACCTTGGTGAAATGGAACAAACCCTCGCGATATTTTCTGTCCTGTGAACCAAGGGCACATAAGCTGTTCATAGCCTCATCACTTTGTAAGGGTGCTTTTATGCCTTGACTATTTTACACACATGCAATATTTCAGACTATCACAGCCACCAGAGCACCAGAAAAAATATGATTGTCCTGGCTCAAGAAAGCAGGATCTTGCCAAAAAAATTAGCTCATCCTTGTGAGTCAGGCACTCCAATCAAGATTATAGAGTCTCCTACAATAGGACTGAGTGGG
>NW_008674266.1:138012-164385 GCF_000695815.1 Acanthisitta chloris
GGCTGTCCCACATCAAGATTCAAAAGGGATCGGTGTTATGTGTCGTACCATTGCATTAGTCTGAGTGCACACTGAAGCATGGGAAGGTGAGGAGCAGACGGGAGGGGGAAAACTCTTTGCAATCTGTTCTTCATAAGTCAATGATTATGAATCAGTTATCTAATGAAGCAGTAATAGGAATGATGACTAAGTAAAGTAGCTAATAAAGCTAATTTATGTGAAGTTGAAATTTTTAGTACTGTGCATTAAAGCAAGCATGATGCCTCAGCATAGTAGGGGCAATGTTAGTGCTACATATACCAAGCACTTGCAATGCTTCAAGATAATAATGCAACTAGATATGCTGAGCTTCCGCATTTCTGATTAAAAGCTTGGCTCTTCAGCACAGACCAACCTACTGGCCTTTCCATGCCACCCAAATGCTTGCTGGGGAACACACCCTGCTCAGAATCTCTGGGTGCTAGCATACCTTCTCAGCCCCACCAGGAAAGAAAAGAAACAAATGAAGGTCCTGATAAGGCAGATGTTTTTCCTATTACCAGTGTCTCCATTTTCCTTGCTCCTCATCCCCCCACCACCCCTTTTTTTTATTTAACATTAAACCAAACACAAGCATCTGACTAACCTTGACTGGAATGAACCTGATACTCTGCAATGTATATAGTGGGCAATAAACTATGGCACATATAGCTTCCCAATACTGCATTTCCATTTTAACTGCTCAGCTATGAGAGTATTTCACTCATACTGTAACTCAAATGATTACAGATTACTTTAATGCAATTTGCCCTTTTTTTGCTTTCACAGATTTTAGAAAATTAATAGACATAAGCAAGCTTGCCAGGAAGTTTGAAGGCAGAGACAAATGAAGGTCTTGGGAGCCCAAAACACAAGCTACTTAGATGCTCATACTATACCCTTCTGAGAGAGGAAATATGTAGTGTGATATATTTGTTTGCTGTCACTGGCAGGAAGCCCTGCCAGGATAGCCTCACTGCTTGGCTCGTGGTCAAATTCTCTCCCCACACACAAAGTCAAACCAAAGCCAGGGACAAAAGCACACCCCAGGGCTTGCACTACCGTTGGTCTGAGAACACCTTTCCTAGCGAAAATGTAGCCGAAGTGCCTCAAAAATAACTATTTGGACTAAGTCTTCACAGTTCAAGTTACCAAGCCAAGAATTTGAATCAAGTTATCAAGTTATCAGTTCATTCCACCATAGAGGTGAAGACTTGGCAGTGGGTGCAGAAGAAACTGCATAGTTGGGACCCAAAATGGTTTAGCAACTGGCAGCTCTCAGCACTGAGACATGGAGGAGCATGTTCAAGAGGTCTAGCCACACAAAACACTCCATATCATCACTGACGCACACCTCACATCATCGGCCCCAGAGGGACTGGTGCACATAGGATGCCCACAATGTGGGAAACACCGAGGTGCTTGTGCATAGCTGCCTGCAACTCAATACCCTCACCACCCTGAAATGACAGCAGGGATTTTAAAGGTTGATTTTTTTTGTACTGGTATCAAAAGACAGACGATACTTTATTAAGATGTAATTTGGGGCCAAGGACAATCAAGCAAAGGCACTAGCCAAAGGGCCAATATTTCTGAACACAAGCATTTTATTGCTTATCATTTCTCCTAACCATTCTCTCTCCCTCTCTGAGCCTCCGCCCATGAAATTGAAAGATTTCTAGTAGGAATGCCTTTGTTGTATCAGCTTTGGAAATATGGATTACAGTATTCTGTGAAAAACATTTATTACTCTGAACTGTGACTCGGACGTTGTTGCATTTCTAGGGTTATAGATTTTCTTTCAGCTAAACTAAGGCTGTAAGTCACAGTGACAGTTGTAATGTGTGTAATACCACAGTACCAGATTCTATTACATACATATTTTTGCTAGAGGTTTATGATGTTAAAAATATTTCTTCTTTTCCCAATACCTTTCCAAATTGTGTAAATGGAACTTATAACACTGAAGTCAATTTCCAGATGAAATGTGCATGGGAACAAGTAGTTTGTCCTTTTTCAAGAAAAAAAACCAACAAGGATGGTGGGGAAGGGTATACTGCATACAAACTAATTATATTCAAGCACAATATTGAATTGTAATAAAAGATGAATGAGAGAAAGTGTGTGTCATTGTGAGGAATGGGGAAGGTTACAGATATAACACTGAAGTCAATTTCCAGATGAAATGTGCATGGGAACAAGTAGTTTGTCCTTTTTCAAGAAAAAAAACCAACAAGGATGGTGGGGAAGGGTATACTGCATACAAACTAATTATATTCAAGCACAATATTGAATTGTAATAAAAGATGAATGAGAGAAAGTGTGTGTCATTGTGAGGAATGGGGAAGGTTACAGAAAACTGAGACTAGGGAAGGATTTATCATGTGTGATGCTTCAGGCATTGTGTTGAAAGATCTGCAGACTTATTTGCAAGAGTGTTTTACGGGAAAAATAGAGCAGTCTACATAGGAAAGAATTACTATAGATTTTTATCTTTTATACAAGACAAAGATACAAAGATAAAACACTGTTTCTGTTAAAAAAAAAAAAGGAAAAAAATCTATGGAAGAAATCCCAGTTGCAATACAGAGGGGGGAAACCTTTCAAACTGAGCTCTGAGGCCATCAACCGCATAAATTCAGGGAGCAGACAGTTGTTAAAATACAGCTGATCCATAATTTTTAATGTAAGCACAAAAGTGTGCTGGGTTTAAAAAAAAAAAACAACCCACAACACAACAACTGCAACATCTAGAAAGCTTTCCGGTTTTGCTTGCAAAATCTCGGTGCACATATACATGCAAACAAACCTTTTGGCTGGTTGTTAGAATTCAGCTCTAGTACAGTCATAACACAGCTGTGGAAGCTGGAAAAATAATGGCATTCGGGGTGTATTAGTATGCAAACGGGCATGCCAACACTTCCACTTTGCTTCCAGAATTCATCCAGCCTGCACATGTCATGCTTCAAACGAAATAGGGCTGGAAATCAGGATGGTCAAGTACACCTGACATCCTCTTCAGCCTAATGCCCAGCTGGGACAGTGCAAGGCTGCTCCACTGGCTTTCCAAGCAGAGGTCGGAGCAAGATGGTCTAGCACCATTCCTAGCAAGTATGAACCTCTTGTTGGCATTATGTGTAGTGGCTACAGAAAGGCTCTGGTTGGGCTGGGTTGTGCACCAGATGCACAGAGTGGGTTGGGAGATGAAGGTCCCTACTAAGAAGCATGTTTTGCTCTTCCATTGTGCTTCCAACCACAGAGCTCAAAGCCCTCTAAAACAGGCATGTCTGAATTAAGCTTCAGGAGGTGTTTACCCAGCTCACAAGGGTATTTAGCTCTCTATTTTACAAATGGAAAAACTGGGGCACTGAGAGGTTAAGTAACTTGCCCAAGGTCATTGAGCTGAATCAATTTCAAAACTAGGATTAGACTGAAATTCACTCTGAATGTCTGATCACAGAAACACAGACAGCGTTGGCATTTTTTTTCCGAAAGAAGCTACTTATGTGCTAAGCTATTTAGGGTTGAAAGGCAGAAGTAAAGAGCTTATTTGGGGAGTGGAGGGATTTGTTTTTAAGGAGTTTAAATTCAAGGGAGAAATAAACAGAAAGCCACTGTACGCATCCCCTTCAGAGCTGGAGCCTCCCCTTGGGCACCCACCAGCCAGCTTAACACATCCTTAACCCCAAGGGCTGCACAGCCTCTGCACATGTCAAAGTCCAAACCATGGCACCCCAAAAAGAGCCATCAGAGCAGGGAGGACCACTTCTATCCCCTGGGGTTCTGCACACCCACACATCCCAGTGAGGGGAGGAACAGGACCACGACCAGGCCTGGACCTTCAGCTCCCACACAGCAGCTTCCCCAACGGCACTTGGACAGGTTGGAGCAATGCCAGCAGACTCCCAACCCACACCAGTTAAGAGCCAGGACAGAGGATCTGCCCTCACCCTCTCTGCCCACCCCATCACAGCCGTGTGAATGGCATGGGGGCACTGACATTTCAGTCCCTTTCCGGAAACTCCACCGCATTCTGATTTCTCTGTGTGACATTAAAAATAACATTAGGAGAGAAGGCTTACCAACCACAGAAACTCAATTAATGGGGCTGTCAAAGCTCTGGCAGACTTCAGTGCCACCAGGATTTCAGATGCAATCCCCATGGCAACCTTAGCTTGACCCTTCCGTACATATGAGCTATGATAATGTCTACACAGCTTTAAAAATATTTCCTTTTTTGAACCACAGGCAAGTGCATCTGGGCCCATCCCTACAATGGATCACATCAAAGGGGTTGTAGCACACCCTTCTGGGCTGCTACATAGCCTTTTATCTCCTCTGAAGCCTCGGAGAATCCAAAGCTTCAGCTGGGACTGTATGAGTTGCATAAGCTATTAGGGGAAGAGAAGACAAGGGTCACTAGAACAGCAAATGTCCCCTATGTTCTGCTGCTAGTAAATTCGTGTCTATTAATTGCAATAAATTATCAGGTTATACCAGCAAAGTGACACACAAGAAGTTCTCAGAAAAATAGATAATGACAGGAAAAACAATCAGACTACAGGTTTTGTTAGCCACCCCCCCCCAGAGACTATGTAAATTAAAGCATTTTTTCTTATGCAAAGAGTGCACCATATAAAGAACAGTATTTGCAAAACTGCTGATAGTCATCTGGAGTATGAATACGCATTACAATTACGGAACCAATTTTTAACTGCCAGCAACAAGAGTGAGTCCAACAGCAACACCAGCAAACACAGTGATGCCTTGAGGCCTGGCTGGGACCAGCGTCCTATTGTACCCTTTCATGTATGACTACAGAAGGACATTCTTAATCTGAAGAGCATGTCATGCAAACATATATTCAAAGATCTACCCTATTCTGCTGGATGGCTTCGAAAAATGCTAGTGTTAATGAACACCTAACAGACAAGAGCTGGCTTGCTTTCTGTATTCTGGAAAAATTCTGGAAACTTTTTGAAAACTTCGGTCCCAAAAGTGAAATTTCCCAATATATTTAATTGGTTCTGAGGCAAATTTTACTTCGTGTTTTGCTAAACTATTTTGGGGTTATGAAAAAGCAAAATATCTCACCATTTTTCTCTGTAAGTAGTGTTTTAGATACTGGCCTATGTACAGTTAAAAAAGGGGCTGTGAGATTACCAGCTGAGCTCCACACGTTAACTAACAGCTGTAATGTTACATTAACATTGATTTTTGTACTTAACAGCCTACTGAAGTCTAGAGAACTGGCACAAATTCATTCAATTTTCCTTTTGTCACAGAAAACCTCCCAGTTTCATCCCCTTCCACTGGCTACACCCATGTGGCCATTACCACCACACTGCTTGTCCTGTGAGAGAAACCCATGCATATGTGCTGCTGCTGGGCTGCTACCAGGGTTTGCACTGGCTGGGTTGGTGCAATGGAGGTGTTTCCCCCATGATGGCAGCACAAATGCAGTCTGAGAGCATAAGTTAGAGTTGTGTTACATCCTTTGTGCAGCTCCTGACCATGGCACATGGGAACAGACCAAATGACTTGCTCAAGGTCATACTGGGAAGCAGTGATGTAGCCAGGACTGACTCTAATTCAGAGTTTCAGTGGGTCCCTCCAAAGCCCTAGACCACCTTCATGCTGCCCTTCAAAGTGCCCACACAGGCCAGGCTCCTCCTTCACCCATTCTTTTGGGGAACATATGGCAAAGAGGATGCTTTTGCAAACCAGGCTCCTTGAAAAGAGCTTTCTTCTGGATCCTAAGAGCCAGCCCCAGGAGTCAATCCAGATCAATAAGCCTAACAAGCTTTTGGATGCCTTTTCTTCCAACAAAAAGCTTTCGGGGAGGGAGGAGACAACACACACACAAAAACAACACAGAAGTCATACGTGCTGAACAGAAAAGAGCAGAAAGAAATTGCACAGCACCAGAGAGACCAACTGTTCAGAGATCAGAGCATGCCATGGTGCTCCCCAGCAGCCGTGCGCAGCGGGACTGGTTTAATTCACTTTCCGTAAGCAGGGTGTTATTTGTGAGAGCTTTCAGCGGGGAGTGATCTGCAGACACCTTATTATAAACTTCTGCAGAGGTGAAGTCGGTGCTGAAAAGCACTTCTCGTTCTGTCTTCTTCCTGCCTGCCTTGTTCCTCACACATCATTTTCTTTTATCAAAATGGATGGCAGTATCAAAATTGAAAGGAAGTAGAAGCTGTGAAAATAACAGACCCAGGAACAGAATTTTTAATTTTGCCTCAATTTCTTTGATGATGAAACCAGTGTTGAATATTAAACAAGTCCTGAGAGTTGAACATCAAGAATAGCTGAAAGTTTTACTTCTGTCAGAAATGTGAGCAGAATTCCTCTATGAACCACTTCAGCTTGTTATTCAGATACAGACAAAACTCTCCTCAACTTACGTGGACAGATCCTGATGTGCTGTGTCCACGTCCTTGGACTTCCCTGCAGCATCTCAGTTAAAGAGTAGGTCTGCATTTTCACCAGAAAAGGGGGGGGAGGGTCCCTCCATTTAAAACCAGGATAGATTTTTATTTCAATACCAAAAATTATTTTCAGAAACTTATCCAATAAATGAAAAACAACTTTTTAAAAGTACTACAATAATTATTATCCTATGGGTCTGTTCAGTTTATGAAAAAGTTAAACTATACCTTAAGGCCTAAGGGCAAAGGAAAACAAATACCATTTTTCTTTTTGACAAAACCCAAAACCACTGCAGAAGACATTTTCCAAACTAGATTACAGTAGTGGTCTGTTCAAGCCCTAAAAACCTCTGAGCCTCCCTTGATGTGATTAATAATAAAATTGTATCTAGGGCAGCTATACAAACAAAAAGCTTCACTTTGCCAGCCCCGTGCAGGGACTGTAGCAATTTACAAAGCCTGAAGCAGAAACACTACCAGAGGCAAAATGACTGCTTCCCAAGAGAGGCAGGGCAGAATCATGCCAGAGAGGCAAACTGCACCTCCCAGGACGGACCAGGAGCAGCAAGGGGAGGCACCGCTTGGTCCTGGGAGGGGTGTGGAGCCACTTA
This sequence comes from Acanthisitta chloris, assembly GCF_000695815.1. Classification (NCBI taxonomy): domain Eukaryota; kingdom Metazoa; phylum Chordata; class Aves; order Passeriformes; family Acanthisittidae; genus Acanthisitta; species Acanthisitta chloris. The sequence goes on from NW_008674266.1 coordinate 145,079, forward strand.
TTGATGGTGGTTGAGAAAAGGACTTACTTAGGCAAGATGTCCCACATGCTTCCCAACACAAGGAGTTTGAAATTACAAAACCTTTCTAAAAGTCTTGGGTTTTAATTTTTATGTTGGAAGGCATACAGCAACATCAATGTCTCATTACTGAACCTAACTTCAGAAATTTAATCCTTTCTCATTTATAGACACTTCCAAAGACTTGAAAAAAAGTTTGGATGAGATCTGAGCCCCTCACAAATTTTGTCAGTGTAACCTGGCTTGCCTGCGGACGTTAAACCCCAGTTTATTCTAGTTCCAACTGTTTCTCTTTTTCTCTTCCCCATACACAAGAAGTGTTGAAGCTATTCAACAGACAAGCTCTATGTCATAAAAAACTCTACAAATCTTAACTTTTCTACATTGTTCAATCATTTCAAATAACCAGAAAAAAACCTGCTGGCCTCCTACCACCTTGAACAGTAGGTTCCATCTTTGCCAATCTTTTGAGTTCCATTGCATGTTAAGGGTCTTAATAAAAGCTTATTAAGTTTTAATCCAACTTTCTGATGCAATGTGGTTGATACAACTATGCTGCCTGAATCTCCCAGTTCTGCTTCCTGCCAGTAGTATCAAACTGGTTGTCCAGTTTTAACTAAATCAGAAAAGAGTGCACTGCTTCAGCTAAAATGAGTTTCCAGTGGGAACCAAACTATAATCGTGTGCCAGAAAATACACCCAGGAGATACTTTATACATGTTGTAACCAGAGGACAAGCTTTGATCAATCTCTGCACTTGGTTTGACAAGAGGGAACCTCACCACGAGATGCAAATCCTTAGCAAATGAAGTGCAATAGACTCCACTGCTCACTGAACTCACAGTGTTAGGGGTGCTACAGACTGTCCCACTCCAATCCCCCTGTGCAGGAGGGAAGCCCCCAGGAGGCACTGAGTCCTCCTCTTCTCACCGTCCAACCTGTCCAGGTTCAGAAGACCTTTCTTATCAACATTCTCTCCACTACCAACAGAAAGGCTCTTGAGTCTCATGCAGAGCTTTTCAGGTGTCACTGTTAGGAAATATGAAGACTGGACAGGGACTTCTATGGACAAGTAAAATCTGACCACTTTTGCTCATGTCTTGTTCACCAGCAGGAGCAACAGTGAGTGATGGCACCCAGCACTCATCAGAAACACCTGCAGCACCCAGAAGCAATGGCAAGTGAGAAAAATTATCCAAGTACCATGCCCCCAGGGGAAATCACACAGGCCAGCTGCAGACAAGCATGACTGACCCCAGTGGTCCCTCTGTGGGAGACAGCCCATGCCTCAGAAGCAGAGCCCAGCCCAGGGTGACCCACACTGCAGAGGCAGAGGAGCCAGAGCTGGCAGTCTGTGAACCTCTCTGAGTGCCTTTATTCTGTGAACATTAACCTGTGGCTACTCCACCAGCACACAGCCAGGGCTACGTCACCCACCTCTCTGTCAAAAGTCCCTCCCTTATCTTCCCCTCCATCCCTGAACTGCTTCTGACTTTCCTGTGCATCCTGCCAAGCACCAAAGCCACTTGCTGGCTGCACCCTCCCTTGAGCGAGAGAGATGAAGCAGCAGCATGGCCATGCACTTTGCCATCACAGTGCCCACGCGGCATGGCGTGTTAACCAAGCAGCAGTGAGTAAGCCAGGACCTGCGACAAAAAACATCCTCTGACAGGGAGATTGGGACCAGTGGATATCAGAAGTGGGGCAGCCTGGAGCTGGAGGCAGCAGCTGGGCAGAACCTCAGGAGAAAGCTGTCTGCAATCCTCATGCAGATGCAGAAAATGAACATGAGGGGAGGCTCTCAACAAACCTGCACAGGGGAATCTCAACAAGCCTTCTGCCTTAATTCCCTTGTCCATCTCTGGAAAGCACTGGGATGGCTGCCCTGTCTCCAACAGAGCTTCTTTGGTCCCTGAGCATCACTAAATCATCCCATTGCAAACCTGCAGCAGGCAAAGACACTTCTCCACTGTCTTGCATCAAGCGTATCAGGGGCTAAACAGAGAAAGCGAATGCTGTCAGAGCTGCTCCCCTTCTTCTCCACCTCACCAGCTCTCATGCCTCTGCCCTTGCACCAGTGTGCCACTGCACCAATAGGCTTTGGCCACTCTTTGGGACGCAGTGTGACTGTTTCCAGCAACTGTGCTTACTATAAGTTTGTTTGCCAAATACCTTTCATTTTGGCTGTGACAGGACTCATGTTTAAATGAGGAAACAACACACCAGATTCCCAAGCTTTTCCCGCTAGCACCTACTCCTGATGGCACAACATGGGAGCACCAGCAAGGAGCCTGGCAGGACAGCTGGTCTCTAAAGCAGCACTTCAGCATCAGCACCCAAAGTTATCCACCCAAATAAACCAACTACTGGCAAGAAAATGGGCAATGCCAGCACACGCAGTGCAGACACAGTGGCAGCTGATGAAGGGGGTTTTGCGCAATACATAATTAGAGCACAAAGGAGACCGATCCTTGTGCTAGAACACAGCCTCACGGTCCCCAAACCTTAAGCACAATTTTGGCCTTTGTTGTCAGTGATTTCAAGGGCTGACAGACCAGCTTGGGTTGTGCTGGATTGCCCCCTGCAGCCGATGTGCCGCATCGTCCCCAGCGCGGGGCTGGCCTCACATCATGGCATGCCACATAAAATCGATCCCCGAGAAAAGGCTCTGCGATCATTTTAATAGCATTTTCCTTCCTGGCTGTAACTGGAGAAAGCTGGTTTGTTTGTTTGTTTCCAGATGTTTCTATCTGATTACAATGGGAGCTCAGCAAAAGAAATTACCTTTTAGGAAACACTGCAGCCTCATGTATTCTTTTCTTCTGCTCGTGGATAGCAAACTTCTTTATTTAGGTATTTCCTCTCTTTTCACAATATGACAAGTTGGGGAAGGAGGGAGGAAAGAAGAATGGGGCAAAGAATAGATGATGAAATATTTTCTAATCCTCCCAAGCAAAAGAAAGCAGACTAGCAAAGGAGATGTCTAAAGAAGGTACCTTTTTTCCCCCCTTCATGACACTTTAAAGGTATGTACCCTTGCATAAAAGATACCATACAAATGGCCAGAGACAACTCTGAAGAGTGCACAGAACACAGAGAAAACAAGGGTAGGCCCCATTTTGTTTAGCAGCAAAGGCAGTACCAGATAATCAGTTATTTTACTCATGTACTTATGCCTGTGCCTCACAACACTGCTGTAAAACTTTTGAAGTGTCTTGGTTTACTTGCTAGTAAATGCTGGACTTCAAAGGAATAGGAAATGGATGCTGAATGGCAAAGTGACCTTTTATTACTCCAGCTACAGTTTGTAACCTGGAACGTGACAGAACATTTTTTATTCTACTTGGAAAAAATAATCCCACAAAGGATCACACCTTCAGAGCAGTTTCAGTCCAAATGATAGAGTAGTTTTGACAAGACACTGAAATGTATCTCCTGGTTCTAGTCATGCAGCATGTACCGGTGACAGGAGGTTAGAACTCATTGCAAAAGTCTCTTTCTGGCTTCATTAGCTAACATTATAGGCTCTTTTCTGGCCTCAGATATTGTCCTCTCACTCTGTCTCCAGATGTTTTCACTGGCAAAAGCAGTCTTCAATTTCTATAGGTAAGCAGCTGCCAGTGTGCAAGGTAGATAACTGAAGTCTCCCCAGCAAGCACCCTCGAATTTCAATCTTCATGCACCCAGTGTTACATACCAAAATTCGGTGACTATTTTGGAAATGTATTTGAATGTATTGGAAATTATTGGAATGTATTGGAAATTGCACAATATTATCTCTTAAGAATACTCTCACTGTGAGAATAGCCACTATATAGCATCTTTTGTTTATATGTATCATGAATTGGCCTTCAGCTAGGGTAAAGCGAAAAGATTCTGGCAGAGACTCAAGGCAAGCTGCTGCCATTTGAGGCTTCGGATTCCCACCAAACGAAAGCAAAAGAGCAGCTTCAGACTGTGAAATATGGTTGATGAGATACACTAAGTCTCCTTTCCAGTGCCTACAATATTTATATTACCTTGGGCACTGATAAACCTGGAAATTAATATGTAATGCATCAGTACATCAATACACAGAGCCAAGACCTTTACTGTTTTCCGTACTGCTACACTGGCAAAGAAGTTGGGGGTGCATGGGAGGTTGGGAGGAGACACAGCACTGGGACAGGTGACCCAAACTGAACAAAGGGATATTCCATACCATATGATATCATGCTCAGTACATAAGGTGGGGGAAGAAGGAGGAAGGGGGGACATCTGGAGTGATGGCGTTTGTCTTCCCAAGGAACCGTTACATGTGATGGGCCCTGCTCTCCTTGAGATGGCTAAATACCTCCTGCCCATGGGAAGCAGTGAATTAATTCCTTGTTTTGCTTTGCTTGTGTGTGCAGCTTTTGCTTTCTCAGTTAAACTATCTTTATCTCAATCTGTGAGATTTTCTAGCTTTTACCCTTCCTATTCTCTCCCCCATCCTGTTGGTGAGGGTGCGTGTGAGCGGCTGCGTGGGTCTTGGCTGCTGGCTGGGGTTAAACCATGACATTGGGTTAAAGGAAAGGCAGGGAGATCTACTGGGAAAAAAAAAAAAAGAAGAAGAAGAAGAAAAATATGGCTAAAATAGTATGGCAAGAGGTACTCAGCATTAACATTATGGATTTTAAATCCTACCAACATTTCAATCATGCAGTTTAGAAAAATAACACGTTTAACAATCCTACCTGTGAATTTCATTTCCCTTAGACTGAGAGGTGTCGACAGTTCCTCAGTTAAAGGTTGTTCTGATGATATAGTTGCTTGATCCTGGAACAGCTCAGCTTCCTCCCAGCTGGCTCTAAGGGTCCCCACCAACCTTGCCAGGGAGGTTACACATCTAGCAACAAAAGAAGTTGCATGGGTAGTTTTAAAAAAATCCAGATGAGTTATTCTAAAGGAAGAGCCAGAGAAGCCACAACCCCAATGGAAGAAATAAGAGAAGACCACACTACTCACACTACCCCAGCTAAAACCAACAAACAGAAATTCCATTCCTCACTTAGTCTGTGTTTTTTAGGGAAATAATTTTAAAAGTATGTTTTTCTCCACCTGGTAAGGAACAAAGTCAGCCTTTTGGCTGAACGTCAGAATATTTGTAAACATAAGCATGGAACCTCCATAACCAGTTTAAATCAAGGTTTTCTTCCAAGCATACTGATATGGAGAGTGTGTGGGAGACAAATTTAGACAGCAAACAAGGGCCTGCACAGTAGAAATCCATCTGGCTACACTCAAAAATGGGCATTCACTGACTCAGACATGCTTTCACATTATATACTAAGCCATTTGGATGACAGTAAAACTGAGCCAGTCAGGAACATCATCATGTTTATATCTGCGAGTTCTGCCAGGATAAAGTTGGTACATCATTTATGAGCGTTCAGCATTCCACAAGGCTTACAATATGGGAAATTTATCTACGGCCTCCTGTACATAAATAAATATTGCATTATCTCCTATGCTGGTAATACTGATATTGTATGGGAACAGATTTTGTCTTCCATCAGCAGACTGGTGGAATTTAATAACATTTGTGGTCATCCTGTCCAACTGGAAAGACACATCACACCCATCATTCTGAATGGCTCATCATCAGCTGAATATATAAATCTGAGAGAGCTGCAAACAGCAATAGAGTGACAGAATCTTTTATTGAACATGGATGCATTTTTCTCTGACAAATGGGACTCTCCAGGGACTTATAATTTATTGGTTGTGCACCAGTAGTGTGCTCAGTATTGCACATGCCTCAATGAGAAGATGGCCCTGAAGAGTTTGCAATCCAAGGTACAGAATTTTGGAAATGCTCTGGTTGAAATATTCATGGGCATAAAATTAATCAGAGGTGTCTGGTGGATAGGGTGGTTCTACTGTCCATGGAGAAACAAAGAAAGTGGACTATAACATGAAATTCAGAAGAACCACAACCGCAGTTACATGGTCTGAAGATTTCTCTAATAGCAACATATACCAGCATCAGGTAACTAGTTGTCATCAGAAACACAACAGTAGTCGGTGTCTCTAAGGCTTTCTTTCAGTGTACATGATGACTTCTTTCTCTCACTAACTCAGAAGTCCTTCCTCCCCAGGATAAATTATATTGGCCAAAAGTCTGCAAACCAATTCACAACCTACTGAGGCCACACAACCCTCTGCCTAGGACTATGTGGCCATTAGACATTGCCTAAATATTGTGCCAAGTTCCCACTTCCCATATGTAGGTTCAAACTGGTCTTAGTCCTGGAGCTTCCCTCAAAGTAGTCCCTCAGCTGTGGTATTTCCCCACTGTTTCCAGGTGGCATTATATCTCAAATGCTCGCATGACTGCATGTTCTGAAGAAGCAGAAAATGAGGGAGAGGTGCTGCTGAGCCTGTGAGCTTCCCAGGGCCAGGAGAACAGCCAAGGTACAGCCAGCAGCTACCTGGGCACAGGGAGCAGAAACCAGAATGACAGAAGAAGACAGAAAGGTGTAGAGGTGGTGCAGAGCTTTAGGAAACACCTAGTCCTACGAAAATCCCTGCCAAGGCATCCTTTGAGTTCAGTGGAAGCATGATTTCACCCTAATTGCCACTCTTGCACATGCGTGCAAAAAATACTGTGCTCCCTTCTGCTCCAGTGAAATCTCATCCATTGTAACTACTTGAAGCACTGCTCCATTAACCCTGCCCTGGGCGCTGTGCCTTATTTAGATCTCCGTTCTTTGCATGAAGGGTAGAGCAGAAGTAAAGTCTGTGTAAAGTCAAAGGCATTACAATAAAAGCAGAGCACACTTTAGGTGTAAGAACCTGTTCTTAGCTGGTGCAAACTAATAGGAGCCAGGTAAACATCTAGCAGTTTCCCCACAGTCCTTTGACTTTCTCTTTCAGTCATGTGAAGATAGCAGAAAGGCTGATGAAATTTGATAGTACAATAAATCTGTCTTTAAAAGAGGTTGAGTTCTGGGATCATCTCCATTTCCTTTGGAAATTCCATGTGTTATTTCTGAACCTGCAGACACCATTATGTTTTTTTAATTTAATTAACTTCCAATAAAGTTGCTTATACTAGGAACAATAAAAGTCTTCCTACCATGTCACTCTTCCTTCAACACACATACAAAACACACAGAATCCTCAAGAACGCTCCAGGCACTCTAAGAAAAGAAATAACCAAATACCACCAAATATTTAATTTTCTATGCCGGAAATGAGAAACAGGTGTAATTAAAATAACACTTTTTAAATTAAGTGACCTCTCTTGACCAACCATCTGTGAATAATTCAGATTTTTTTCCCATTATTACTGCAAAATTAAAACTAGGGCATATAAATGACGAGATCCTCTTTAACTATCTTTAAGCACCAGCAATATATATTTTCCACCAGTTAAAATCCTTAATGATACCAAAAATCTGTCAAGCATAACTCCCCCAATTCATTTGCCTGAAACCATCAATATTTTATCATGCATTTGCAGTTGGCTTTAATTTAACAGTCCAGGTTACTAATCAAACAAAACACCCAAGTCATTAAAAGTTAGCGTGCCATTTAGAAAGTGCATTTCACGTTTATTAAAATATCTTTCATGGAGCCATTAGAAGGCTAAAGTTTTAATTACAATCAGATATTTAGTTCTACTTCAGTTATGCTTTTGGCACTCTCTTGCAACTGCCTTGATTAATCTTCCAGACAGAGCTCATCCATTACCTCCTGAAATTATTTTCCTCTTAACTTCTTCATAATTCATCTTTTTTCTTCCCCCCTCCAAACATGTAAAATGCATTAAAAAGGTGTGCACAATACCTGCCTGAAAGATAAGTCATTAGAAAGATTCCATTTCAAATGCAATTTATTCTCAAAAGTACCAAATAGCCATAATTCAAACAGATGTATTGAAATTGAAATGTAGGTTTTCTTGTCTTTGTTGTCATTTTAACTATTTTCCTACAAATGAGAGACTAATCTGTGCTGCTCTTTCTCCTGTCTCAGGTTTTGAAATATACAGTTCAGTTGAATTTTGCCTGGGTAATTCTGAGGGCACCTCAAGCTCATACACAGACTGTCACAGAAAATTTCCCATCTTTTTCCTTCTCTTTAATATAATGGTCATATTGCAATATATTTTACCAAACTTATGTGCTGAGACCATTTCAGTGACTCTTGTCTACCCATTTTAACTAACACTGTGTGAAATCTCAGACAACAGTAATGAGAAAATACTCTAACGTTAATTGATATTTGAGAGCTAAACAGACACCTACACTATGTTTTGCAAAGACTCACCATAAATGGAGGTAATATTCGAAAAAAAAGACAGAGGAAGCAAATCGAAGGAATGAATCTGGCCCAGAGACGACTCATATCACCAACTGAGCTTTTACATTTCCTCTGGATCTGGTGTAGAGACAGATTCAAGCCCCCTAAATTCTAGATTTGGGACATGTATCTCATTCTGTGTACTTGTTTGGTGGAGAAATAGACAGATCTGGATTACACAGACCAAGGCAAAACCCTGAAGAAACCCAAGACAACTGGTGATTAGGCTTGTCACCCACAGGTTTAGATTCTTAGGTACATTGAATATTTTGGCCCCTTCTTCAAGGATCAACCTCATCTTCAGATTGAACAGGATCAGAGAATAGTCTTCTCTATCTCCATTATGCATCATCATCCTTTCCTTTGTCCATGACTGCAGTAAGTCTGCTGAGAGACTGGAGAGATCCTGCCAGACCTCAGACAGCCTTTTCCTCCCAGTTCACAAGCTCTTCTCTGCACCTGCCTACTTCCAGGGGTCTCCTGGAGGAGGATGGACTGGCCCATGCCCTGTCCCTCTGGCCCGACCAGGAGACAGTCATCAAGGGGGAGAGGGTCAGCCATGCTCCCAGTAGAAGACTCACAACAGCACCAGATATGCCTTTCATCTGCCCCTCTTCCTTCATCAGCTGGATGCATGGCCACATCCACCCACCTACATGAGGAAAGCTTCTATGTTCATGTTGGTCTGAGCCAAACACAAATTGACATCTCTTCAACTACAGCATCTCACTACCACAGCAAAGTCTGGTATTTCATACCAGCAGAAACCATATGGTGAGAGGCAGGGAATAGGAGGGGTCCAAATACAGGCCTCTTCATGCCATCATCAGAATTGGCTTCAGGCAGGCTCAGTAAGAGAACTGCAGAAGCATTTCAAGACAAAGCTCAAGCACTTAGGTAGCAAAATGGGAGATCCGTGAAAAGTCTCTCTACGTGGCCCTTGTACAGCACTGTGCATTGCACTGAAAAGCATTCCTGTATTGTCTTCTGTGGTGGAGAATATTGACTTTTTTCTTTTGAACCCATCTGACCCGTTTTTAATTGAATATTACAGCAAATTGCTTTAAACAGATCTGTTGGGGGTTTTCATCATATTCTTAAACAACATTTGAAAAGTAAGTTAAGAAATGGCAGCATGTAAGGAGGAGGGAGAGAAATGGGGAATTACAGGAACAGATTAAAGAGACAGATGGGATATTGTGATTACCAGTAACCTCAGGTCTATGATGAGTGTCACATACTGCACATGGACCAAGAAAATACAGGAAGAGCAGTGTCATTTGCAAAAGAAAAGGAAATAAGCAGACTGGGCTGAACGATGACCAGGTTTGGAACAGACCCTGCACTGACAAAGTCTCATGTTTAGAGCTAGAAAAGGGTCTTCTTACTGTACCCACGTTTCAGTGTGGGGTGGATGTGCTGCAGAGAAAAGCAGGCTAAAACTGCTGGAGTTTTCCCAAGCAAAGCCCAGTGCCGCAGCACCATCTAGTGCCAGCTGTGGAAAGCAGAGAGGAGACACGGCTGCCTCGAGAGACATGGGTTCCCTAAAGCCAGACCCTGCTGAAGGATGAGCCTTTAGGTCATTTTAAACATGCTACTTTACGACAGCCAGGCGGGCAAAGGAAAATTCTGGCTGAGGAAGTGGAGGACTGGGCTGCGGCGAGAGAGACGGAAGAAAATGTGAGGCTCTTCACAGCTCAAGTGAAGGGCAGAAGTTTTGGTTCTGACGCTGATCAGGCTGTATGAAACTTGCCTCAGGAAAAGGTTTTGTATCACTGAGCCTCCCAGACACCATTTTTGAAGGAAAGCTTTTCTTTCACTTTTTACAGATGGTGCTCTGATCATCTCTGGAGTTTGAGACCTTATCATTATATAAATTAGTTGTTACATTTACTCCCCAGCAGGCCACTGAGCAATAATAAATAAAAATTATGTTAAATTTCCTCTCCACATAGGACATAAAATTTCTGCAGGTGGAACCATTTAAGAGAAGCTGGGGACATGCCCTTACCAATACACTTGTCCTGAAATCCTGTCCTCATTGGAGCACAGTGAGTATTACTGCTGATTTCAATGGGACTATGATTTCTTTCATTCCTCCTACATCTCATCATGGCAAGTGCCAGATGCTGATCTAACTTACCCAAAGCCTCCCGTTATATGTACTGCACTTCACTAAATTCACAGGTGTGCCAAATAATACAATCTAGTGGAGCTATAGGCAGCGTTAGAGAGCAGAACATAGGAAGAAAATTGACTGCCTTTCATACAGGGCTTCAGTATTAAAGGCTGATTGCTGTACTTAAGTGAAGCAAAATCTTCAGAGAAGCATATTGACTAGTCTATGCATAGAAATCATTATGTAGCTATAAAGTTGGAAAATGCAGACTTCTCTTGACAGCAAAATTCTGCTGCCCCTTAAGAGGGCTGGGGCTCCAGAAGATGATGCGTTAATTACGGAAATTTTTTCCCCTAAAAAGTATCTTCATTTTCTTGTAAGTAGCAGAATAAGGGCTGTTGAACCAACTAGAAATGGATTTATTCCTTTGCTTATAGAGCTTCTTTCCAGTATGGCTCCTAACTCTGCAGACCTTGAGCACCATTGGTAATATTTTTAATAATAATAAATGTTAAGGAAAAAAAGCCAAACCCAAACACAATAACCAGATATCAACACAATGTCAGTTGCTTTTTGCCATAGGTGAGACACACTAACAGGAGTGGAAAGCATCAGTTCTTTCTTTACCTCTTATCTTTGGTAGTAACAGTAAAGGAATCTAAAAAAAACAAGGAGAAAAAATCTAATGTGGAACTAATGCAACATTTACCACTTATCATCTGATTACTGTCCTTGCACAATATTTCCATTTCTCTAATCTTTAATCTTCTTATATGTAGATTGAAAGACCTTCAGGGCAAGACTCTTTCTACGTGTCTGTGTAACATCTAACACAGTGAGATCTTGATCATCCCTCTGGCCTCCAAAAACTCATGAACTTAAAACCATCAAGTGATAAAAGTCCCCAAGCTAGACTCACCAAAGAGTTTGGGCAACACAGTACTCAGTTTCTCAGCACTCCTAGGTACTATGCCAGTTTGCAGAATTGAGCCCTGAATCAGGTGTCCAGGTTCTGATGGCCTTTGCAGAAGTAATTGCAGCATGGAAGATGGACCAGTGCCACCATATAACAAGAATATGTTATTCAAGAAGCATTAATGGGACCCTGCAGATCTCCTCAACTCCCTGGCAAATCTGCAGCTACTTTAGGTGTCTGACAACAGACTCCACAGGGCTGTGAGCACGTTACCCCAGAGCATATGCACTTTGCAGGAGTCACAGATTTGCCCTTTGTTTTACAGCAGCTCAAGCAGTTCCGTCACTACTGCCTGGTAATCCTCCAGGACAACTACACAAACTCATTCCAGGAGGGCAGGATGAGTAATTACTAGCATCCTGATTCAAAGAGGGATCGTGCAATGCTCTTCATAGATTTGCAATAAAAAGTTTGGATAGGTATTTTGACTGTTTACATGTTATAGGAAGAATCACTGCTAACCCACAGACAGGAGGGTGTCACAAGGACACTGAAAACTCTACAGGGCAGAGAGCAAGGCAGCACATCACTGTGACCAACCCTACTGCAGCTGCAGGATGAGGAACATGAACATTCCTTCAGGCCTTTCCCACATCTGGGTCGTTTTTTTTATTCCAGCTACGATCTCTCAGAGCCAATTTGTGCCAGCTACTCAAATACCTCAGGAGTATTTCCAGCATTCAGGCTAAATGTAGCAAAAATGTGTGTTTGAAGAAGCAGAGCAACAGCTACCAGCAGGTGGTCCAGCAAATTGGATAATTTAATCTTGGCAACCATCTACTCCAGACTGACAGCTCTCCTTTCTTGGTGCTTCTGAGCAATGGGGAACACCAGCTGAAGGACTCTGCTGAACTGAGATAGTACAAGATGTTGACTAAATGTCAAAGAAGATGTTATTTTAGAGGTCACAGACCACTTCAGAAACTCCCAAGGAAGGTACACCAGCAACAAGGATAATGAAATTGAAAAATAAAAGTAGGATTTTCCTTGAAGAGCAGTCAGTAAGATGTGCAGAAGTGTTGATGGTAGAAAGAAATTCACTGTGAAAGGTGGTCAGGAATGCAAAGACTGGTAGGGAGCCAAAGCATAAGGAAACAGCATGGTAACATTAAATTAGTCTGGAAGATATTTGGGGAAAAAAAATAAAATAACCCCAGGTATATGGACATGCCAGCAACACCATTTTAACTGGATTATAAATCATTACTCATGGTTTGCTCATGTCAAGAAACGAAACTAGTAATACTACTAGACTGGATAATCAAAGTCAACAGTCAGTTAAGGTGATATTAATTGTATTTGACTGATGAGAAGGGGCGGGAGAGTGAATAGCTGGCAGAGGGAAAATGTAAAATTTGATGCCTGCTAAATGAGGCATGATGAATAATGGTTTTTCTTGTCAAAACCACTGCTAGATTCCCCTCAAGCTGTGAGCGGGTATTCAAGAACACGTGCCTTGTTTTAACCAGGGGTCTGATCCTTCTCCTAATAAAAGCAACAAAAATTATGATAACTGATGCAAACAGGAGCTGAAAACGACCAAGATAATGTCCTACAGCCAGAAGCTGAAATTCCATCTTATTTCACAAAATGTACATCCAAAGCAAGTTAAAAACAATCCAGGGAGGGTACCTATTATCTTGCATGAACAGACAGCAGTTGTTGACAGAAGTTAATAGCATTTCTCATGAAACTGGGCTTAATCTGTTTTTTGTTGAAACCTATTTCTTTTCATGTATTTATTAACAATAAGTAGAATTTCTGACAAGATACTCTCTAAACAAAGCATTAAAAGTGGGTCTTGGCTAAAAAAAAAAAATAATACAGCAGCAACACAAGTCATTCAGATCTTAGGATAAGGTTATTCAGAGTTAATATCAGTGGTCTGCATTTATCTTACTTGCTACATCTTTCCAGAAATTGTTCAGCTGTTAGCCTGCTCTATTTATGTGAGCAGATGTCCTGTTACAATGTGCATGAGGCTGAATTGCACTCTTTCTGGGAGGAAAGCACTAACAATTTTATCTGTTAGGTGCAGTCTGATGTATTCTAAAACTGTTCTCAGTTCTTGTTAATTTTAGAGAATCAGAACATTTCCTATCATCATCATAATAAAATGAAATTGTGGTAGGACAACTAATAAATCATTACTCTCTTTAGTTTTCTTGTTATGCAGAAGACAGCTCTGTCCAATTATTGGGACAAGAGCCCCAGGGGTTATGCAGATAGAGACTTACTCCACATAACAAACCAATAAAGATGCTGAAAGTCGTATGTAGAACAGAAATGCGCAATAATAAATAAAAGCAACAATGCCTGAGATTCATTCCCTCTAAACTACCTTTCAGACATTTTTTCTGCATTGTTGCTGAAGCAAACTGATGTTAGATGTTTACAGCAGGCTGCAGAAATAATTTAGGCACAGAGCATAGAAATAATTTAGGCACAAAACAAGTAAAGCATGTCCTGGGGATGGACTGCTGAGAGAGCAGAGCCACAGTTCCATCGAGGTACCACTGAATCCAATGAAGAAAACACTAAGCAGCAAGGGCCATGTAGTAAAAATCATGCAGGGAAGCTATGTGGTCTCCACATCCACACTATTAAAACAAAGGTCAAAAAGAGCCATACCATTGCAGAGTTTCTTGCATCTTGCCCAATAACTCTGAAACAAACAGACCCAGTGACTGCCTGACTGCCATGTCCCAGGCACACAAAAGGAAATCAGATTTTTGAGAGATAGAGAATTAGGATTCCTAGCCCACTAAATCATGGGATTGGAAATGAGACCACATCACCAGAGTTCAAGCCCAAATTCAAACTTCCCTCAAATCTGGAGGGACTAAGAGCCCAAATTCTAATTTAAGTCCATCCTTGGCTGGAGTTAAGATTACCTCATGAGCTCAAGAGTTGGCAAAGTCTGTTCATGAATCATTCTAGTGGCACCTAGACTACAAGTGCACATTGTCGCTGAGATCAGTGAGAAGGCCCCAAGACCTTACAGAGCCCTTCCAATCCTTGCAGGCAACATGAGGCAGAAGTAGAGGTCAGGCTGGATTTAAACACATAGCAGGACTTAAATCCAGCATCCATGTGCAATGTAAATTCAAAGGTGCCACCAGTCACATGTTAGCACTAATGAGCTGATCAACTTTGACAGCTTACTTTTCATTATATTTGCAACCCTATAGTTACCCAGGTTTTCTAGTCCAAGAGCTCTGCTGCACTGCTGGAGTACCCAGAGTACTACCTCTGCCAGGTTATTCTCACTGAAGAGGTGACTCCAGGCTGTCCCTACTAAGGTCTTAAAACCACAACTCCTTCCTCAGACACAAACATGTCTTCGTGACTTGTGCACACCTACAGCCACAAGCACCACCTGAACACTTCATCTTCTCCCTCCCTCAGACACAGCATCATAGTGCCTGCTGAGATGCTCTAACATTCACCCCACCACTGGGAAAAGCACCATCAGCAGTTTGCAGACGACCTGAAAGCATCTACCTCCTGTCCACCTATATTGAGAGAGGTGGCTGATCCAGCTCTAGCCTGGTGTGTGCCAGAGGAGGAGTCTGGATTTCTGGGCAGTGACTGAGCAACAGAACAATCAGAAGCATGAGTGGACCCCATGCTGTCCATAGACTGCTGCTCAGACCACACTGTCATGCATCATTCAGAGAGAAAATACTGCATGCTATTACAGTCTTCTATGTAACAAAGCCCATGATGAGGCAAGTACAAGTAAATACTTACTCATCAATACTGCCTAGGTGGTAAATAATTTGTGGTTTTGATATCCCCTATTTTGAGGAGGTTTTTGTGTGCTGTCCTTTTTCTTTCATTTTTTTTCCCAATTTTTTTAACTTGCAATGCTTATGAACATTGTATATAGTAAATACTAGCACAGGAGTGACATAAACAAATTCCACATAACTTGTAAGCAGATTCCTACAAACACTTCTTCAGCCCAGCCTGACATACCCCTGCTGCTCCTATGCAAAACCTGCCAGTTTCACACAACTGTCTGCTGTTGATGTGACCTTTCAAAGATGCTGAGTTGAAGTGAATTACTGAAGAGTTCAGTATGCCTCAAATAGGCACTGGGAAGAAAGCACAATTGTGTGTGTTGCTCAGGAAAGAGGAAAGCACTGTTATGAATGTACCTTGCTGGAAACCAGCCCTTCATTTCTCTCTAACAACAGGGTCTCCCATTCTGTGTACATTCCTGCAAAGAGCATACATTGGTTGGTTAAATAACATCAGTGTAAGCAACAAACAAAAAAGGGAAACTTTTACTCCTTTTTGGTTTTGCCCTCCCCCCCTGCCTTGTGTGTATACATAAGAATTCCAGCCTCCTACCCCCTCACTCCCATTGCTTTAAATTGATTTTAGCAATATACCTCTTAAACAAAGAGATGCTGAGGTTGACAGGGACCCTTTGCAGGTCATCTAGTCCAGCCCCTGCTTTCCTGCAGATTTCTAATCTCTGTGTTGCAAGCACACACAAGCAGAACATGGGCTGGAGGTATTCATCTGTGCACTTTTCAAAGGATTCAAAAGCCCTCTAGCCTATTAATTTTTCCATACATCATCCTTTTTTATTTTTTCCACCAGAGGGAAAAAGCAGTCCACTTATGGCACTATGAGAAACAGGGAATGGGCCGTTGCAGCACATTCCCATAAACACACAGTGGGAATTGCACCCCAGGAGTGAACATGCAGAGGCAGATGCAGATGAAGCCTTTGTAAATTCAGGTATGTATTAGCGGAGTCTATTGTCAATGGTAAAACTACTGATTGAGAAGGTTGTACTTCCAGTAAGTGTCATCTGCCAGAAACTGCAACACAAAGTAACTTTATCTGTAAATGGAAATGCACCATTTGCAGCTCCAACTCCTTCCCCTGAGAGGTGCTTTGACAGAGCCTGTAAAAACAGCTCCCACATAAGACATGTCCCTTACATGTGCTCACACAAGTGTGGGCTGAGGCTCTCCTTGTGGAGGCTCCCGGTAGAGTGAAGCAAGTACAATGCTTATCTGTGAAGTTTTGGAGAGAATTGATGGATTATTTTTTTTCCAAAACCAAGCAAAACATTTTGTATCGTTAAGCTGATAAACAACCACCATATATCAGCCTGAGATAAAAAAAAGTAGATGGGCAACATCAGTATAAACTGTCTCTGAAAACCGGGGTCATGGAGATGGGCTGAGGCCAGGCTGCGAGACTTCCCACTCACTCACAGCAGAGGGCTGTGTTGGGCTGAGCAGAGGCGGGACTGACAGACTTAGCTGCAGAAAAAAAAACTCAGCTCTTAAGCAGAAACAAATCCCTGTTGTAGGATGGGGAAGAGTCAGGAAGGACCAGCAGGACCTGCTCTCATCTCCTCTCCTCAAAGTGCTGCCATTGCTTCTGCTCCTTCCCAGTAACTCACAGTACAATGTGAACTTAGGGCCCTGCAACCCATTTCCCCTGAAACAAGCTTACCTCTCCTGTGGTAAGCTCAGGTTTAATTCCAAACATGAATCTGTTTTGCTAAACACATTTATTCCAGGAGAGCGTGGCTCCTTTGCTGCCAGTGTATAAATCAATAGTTCAGTCTTTGCTAGAGAAGCGCACACAGTTCCACTCACTCCATTACAAAAGAGATATATCAGTGCTGGCAGTGTTTCTGGGACAAATGTTATGGATGATTAGAAACTCAGGAAGTATACAGCAAGCACAAGGAAACACAGATGTTATCTAAGAAAGGAGATGGGTGTTTCAATATATCCTTTAAAACACCACAGATACTGTGTACCTGATAGGACACAAAATATTTTATTTCAGTGCTATACAGCAGGATGTTCTGAGATACACAGTATGCACTGTTGCTATAATGACATGCCAAGAGTGTTACCACCATAGCCATGAAGCTTCAGATATTTGTGACAGAACTTAATTCATAAGCAAAGAGGCACAAGCCTGAGGTCAGATCAAATACTTTTACCTTTTGAGGAGGAGTGGGAAATAAAGAACTGCAGGACTTTAACAAAGGAGAAACAGCATTAGGTGGTTGCAATGATCAGCCAGCCCAAACAGCTGCCTAGCACCAACACTGCTTCACCATAACAGATTCAGTTGTGTTGTAATGACAAAAAAACGGCCCATGTCAACACAAGGAAGAGCTCTGTTTCACCTCTTGTATGACTACACACACAAGGCTGTCCTCCCATCTAACAGGTGATCATTTAAGCACAAGCTCTTCTGTTTCACGTGTATCTTTGGAAAGATGAGTTTGTTCTCATTTTTTTCACTGTGATGTATTGATACTCTTGAGAAATGACAAGTATTGCAGCCTAGACAAAACTACTGATGAGCAGCTGCCTTTCATGTATTTTAATAGTTTTGGTGTCTCCTAGAGTTTTATCAAGGGAGCTCTTTCCTAGCATTAGCATGAGGCAGAACATCAGCAGAGAGGCATTCAGTCTTTATGGCACTTACTGTTGAGCAGACTTGGTACTCCACTGCTATTTTCATTGTTTGAGTCCTCTGAGCGCCAAGGCGCTTCTCACAGGAACAATTTGTATAGGAACTTATTTTGAGGAGGATAAGGTTCACTCTCAGAGGTACAGTGATTGCACATCAGGCAACTCAGCCTGTTCCCAAATGACTCACAAAAATCTCCTCATCAGGATAAATGTCAAGATACACTGGCCATGAGTCACAGCTGTCATCCTTCATTTTAAAAGGGCTGAATCCTCATGAACTGTCAGTGAGACTGAGGCATGATGATGCTAACTTGAAACACTGGATTTAAGCATTTCCACCATCATTTAGATGGGTCTGTCCTGTAGCACTATTTCAAGTGACTAAATTAGCACTTGGACCAGAAAGGAGACAATTTATATAAATAGGAAAGAACAAGAGCTATCAGAAACTCAGCATCTCACCTAAGTAGTACATTTCAAATCTCAAGTGTTATAAGAGACAAATCTCATTTAAAGGTTGTGGGTTACTGTCTCCCTTTTTGTTTCCTGTACATCCAGTATGACCTAGGGATGGGGATTACTCTGAATATAAATAATCTTATCAAAGTAAAAATTAGGCAGTAAGCACTGTGTGAGAAATTGCTAAGAAAGCTATACATATTTTTTCACCATCTCAAAAATATGGTAGGTCTCATTCAAGAGATACAAATCAACAACTGAAGACAAATGTAGGAAAGTGCTGTTTCTTTTTGCAGACAAAACCAGTACATTCATGCCAGCCTGATAAACACAGTGATGTACTAATGCAAACAAACTAATCCCACTGTCACATAGTTTGCAGTTTTGAGTCATTTGCAGCCATGTTCACTGTCACTTTACAATGAAGCTCAATTAGCTGTGGATTATCGCATTGTATTTTATATACCTGGCTTTGTTGCAATTTCAATTAACACTGCTGATATTTAACCTCATTATTGTTATTATGCTGACAAGGAACAAGTTTGCACGTGTTGTCTATCTGCCTCCAGAACACATTACTGAGCTAACCATACCTCAAAATTGAGAGAACAGTAAACATCTAAAATCATGAGCCACTGCAGATTCAGCCTACTCTTTGCAGTGCTAAGAGATAACTCTATATGGTGAATGGTGTGAATACTGCAGTCAGGCCACCTGCATGCAGCATCAGCACCCATCCCTGGGGATTGCAGGATGCACCTACAAGAAGTATGCATTGCCCAAGGATGGCACCACCCACATCTTCTTCCTTTCTCCACAGCCATCACAAAATCCAAGAGAAGGTGACAGTGGAGTCACTAAGGTGCATTTATCCACTCCTTAATTTAAAATATTGTCATGGTTTAACCCCAGCTAGCAACCAAGAACAACGCAGCCACTCACA
>NW_008674266.1:164611-187101 GCF_000695815.1 Acanthisitta chloris
CCATCACTCCAGATGTCCCTCCTTCCTCCCCCACCTCATATACTGAGCATGATGTCATATGGTATGGAATATCCCTTTGGTCAGTTTGGGTCACCTGTCCCAGCTGTGTCTCCTCCCAGTCTCTCATACACCCCCAACTTCTTTGCCAGTGTGGCAGTATGGCAAGCTGCAAAGGTCTTGGCTCTGTATAAGTTCTGCTCAGCAATAACAAAAACATCTCTGCATTATCAACTCTGTGTTCTGCACAAAGCCCAAACATAGCCCCATACTAGCCTCTGTGAAGGAAGTTAACTCCACTTCGGTGCAAACCAGCACAAATATGCACATTTCCCTAAGCAGGGGAATAGACTGGACAGGGATGTCACAAAATCACTGGCACTGCTGATCTCTCGGGTTAGACAGGCATCGATCTAGATGAACAGAGCAGATGCTGCTGATGTGCACAGCTGGTCCTGCACTTGGGTGGGACATGAGTAAGGAAATGTCCAACTTCATTTGTCCTGTGGATCTCAGATTTTGCTATCCTAACATCACCTTGACTCCTTTTTTTTATTTGCCTGTTCATCAAAACAAACATCTTGAGGACTTAGAAACCCCCAAACATGCAGAGAAGTGAGAGTTGCCTCCCTCTTACATCAGATCAAATGGTTTTGACCATTATGAAGCTGATCATTATACTGTCTGAAGAAATGTAAGTAAAGCAGACTGCACTGGCCAGTCTGCTCAAGATCACCTCACCAGCAAAAGCACTTGCCACAGGGTGGAACAGTATTGCATACCAGTGCCCTCTGTAATAAATACATAGATGTGTTGCCCAAGAGTAGCTGAAACACATTTGATCAAGCAGTCAGGTAAAATACCTTCTAGATTAGACATAAAACTACAGTGCAAGTAGAGGTGTGGCAGGAGCATACCCAAGCCAGACCCACACTGCTGGAACAAGCTCAGGGAACAGAAAGAGAACAGATACTTACACAGCCTTACCTGGGCATTGCAGTCACTACAGTCTGCATACCAGCTATGACAGCAAAACCTGAAGCTACAAGAGACTTCCCACATGGAATGGGATGTGTCTCAGATGTACAAGCATTTGCTCTTTGTATTTTAAAGACAAGCACTGTTGGTGGCCAGCAAACACACGTGACACAGTAAAACTGCACACTTCTGCCACATACTTTCACCACAGAGCTAAGATGTATTTATATGGATCTTTAAAAACTACAGAAGCAGGTATTATTCCTTCCCCACACCAAACACTTCTGATAAAAGTAGTTAGCAACCTGGTTGTACAAGCCTTCCCTGACAATGAGGGGAAACTTCATTCAAAAGCTGTGGGCTGGAGTAGGCAATAATATAGTGAGGAGTAATTTTATGGCAGACCAAACCAGAACAACATATGGACTCTGGCTCACCAGCAGAGCTCCTAGGTAATCTGTAACTAGCACTTCACATTTCTTTCCTAACCAAAATATCTACAGCTACTATACGAAAACAACTTCAGGAAATAAGTAAAACACAAGTGTAAATCCAGATGTTGAGAAAGCTAGAAGAGACCTGGGTAAGCAGACAGGAAGAGTTGTTATTCTGTAGGATATGCTGAAAATCAGCTCAAATAAAACCAGAACAGGACGATAATAAATATGGAGAGTATATTATCCGTAAGCTAAAGTATGAATGTCCTTGCCTCAATAGCTTTAAAACAAGGAAAATGATAACCAATCAAAGACTTGGAAAACAGGAGGAACCAGGAAACAGACTTTCGGTACAACCAGAAAGGGCATACAATGAAAACAGTATGGAAACTGAAAGTGAAAAGACTGAGCAAATAGAGGAAATAGGGACGACAACAACAGAACAAAAGCAGGAGAACAACAGAAAAGAGCAGTCTTGTCAACTTTCATCTTTGTGAAAATAAGGATTCTTGCTCCAAAGCATCATTAAATTAAAAACAACAAAAAAAGAAATAAAAGCCTGCAGGATTTCAAGACTGAAAGGCCTTCCCCCCTCCCCCCCTTTTTCTTTCTTTTTTAATATAAAATGGGCTTAACCTCATTTTGTTTACTAAAGATTTTGACTGTGTGCAAAGCCTGCACGTGGGTGTGCCTTGTTTGACACCAAGCTGCGATATAAACAAACTCCAGCTGTGATCCATGAAAAGCCTAGGAGCAGTGGAGAGTTTAATGTCTGTAATTAATGTCTGTTTGGACCTAAAATGAGGCATCGGAGACTCCAGATAAACTTTGGCATGTAACACATTTCAAAGGGGAATTAGAAATCAGATAGTTTGTCCCTTCTGTTCTCTGGATATATTTGCAAAATGGAGATGGTGGGGAGATCAGAGTACTTTCTTCTGCGCTGTGCAGGCACAGTCATCCTTGTGTCTCCTTTTTACTGCAAGAGCTGTGGGAGGTCAAGAAGAGGAGAGAGATGTGAAAGAATACTATGTTTAGCTTACCTTCAGATCTGCACTTAAGCACTGCAGCTATGTCCAGATTTTACTTGAAACATAAACCACCTAAAAGTATGGGCTCTTGCCCCTGTAAGAGAGATTTTTTCAATGCAGATACTATTTCAAACTAAGAAGTGACTGAAAGTTAGCTTTAAGTGAGGATAAACAAGACCATATTTATCAAAGCTTTCATTAAACCCATAAGCTATAAAATAATCATAACCTTTCTGCTCTCTGTGCATCACAGGAAGAAAACACACAGGGACTGTGCTCCTGCCACTGCTCAAAAGCTGAGTGCATTTGTGGGCACAAGCCATCCCCACTCAGCTCCACTGTCCTCAGAGCACAGAGCTTTACTTGGCTCCGTATTCTCCTGCTGAGGTTTCACTGGCTGTGTTAAAAGCACGATTAAAGTCAGTGTACAAACCCCATATGCCTGAATTTACTGTCCAGAAGCCACAATATTCACTCTTCACCTCAGTACTGCTCCTGACCAGGTAATGTTTTGTATTTCCACACTGTTCATTCATTACCTAGGCTCTTGTTAGTGCCTACTTGCCCAGGCCTGACCACAAATACTTAGATTCATAATAAAAAGACACCTAACTCGCCATCCCGTTCTACAGCACACCTCTCACCCTTCACAAGTGTCAGGCAAACACCACAGCAGGTCTGGCTCTGAGGCCACCAGTTCAGAGCTGGCACAGACACCACCCCACACTTCCCAGTCCCCAGAGATCCTCTTGAGCCAGTTCTAGAAAGCAAAACAGAAGCTGAGCCTGGCTAGTGGCAGCAAGGTGCGGTAGGTCACTAAAAAGTAATGTCCTATAGATAAAGGATTATTTCAGTTTCTTGTGCGTAAGAAGAGAGCTAAGACACCCAAAATGTGGCAGTAAATGTGTGTATGGTAGGATATATCATAGTATACTCACAGAGTGAAAAAATTAATTACCATAGTAAACAACAAAATAGACAGACTTTGGGATAAGTCAACATAAAACAGAAAGTCAGTTCCCTCTGTTCCCAAAACAAACTGTAACATCCAGAAACCCTCTAGCACAAACTGCCAGCACAGGAGTGGCTCTAACCCAGCAGGCCCAGATAAGTGACTTCCTCAGCTATTCACTTTCCAGCCAGGTCATAGCCTGCAGAAGTGGCTTCTAGCAAACAGGAATCAGTAATGACTTGTGGAAGGCTCCATCTCCTTTCAGAACTACTTTATGAACAGGAATTTAGTTTAATCCAGTTTCCTGTTGTGTTCAGACACAGACAATTGTTGCAATTGTCAATTTATCAGCTCATAATGAAAACAGTTATTAATAATCAAAATTTTGAAACATAGTTATCCACTGTTACAGACATAATTATGAGCTTCCATTGAGGAAGACAAATATTCAATACCAGGCAATCCCATCTTTCAGGTTATCACCATTTTTTCAATACTGTATCATATAAAATGGCCCATACTTCAAGTCAGGATTGAATCATCCTATCATGGTACAAAAAGCAGGGAAAATTAAGATGTATGGATGTTTACCACCACCAATCACTCACCAAGTATCATTTGAAAATTTAGCTTCTATCTCAAAACTATAAGGCATTAGGAAAACGCATTTTTGTTTTAAATAAATTCTTGGAATTTTACAGGCCAATAAAAGCCTAGAAGTCCATAAGAAATATATGTTCTCACAAAGCAGCAAAAATTTAATCCATCCTTTAGAAATGTCTTTGTTCATTGGAGGAAAGTTTTTAATACTCCTCAGCTCAAAGTCCCACTTTAACCCAATGTGGAACCAGTTAATATCAGCAGAAAGAAAGAAGATATGGAACTAATTTGATCGGATTACCCAATTTTTGGCACTACATTATGCCAAAAGAGATTGTGTTTAGCACTGCTATAGGTCTGTGGGAATTAAAAATCTCATCTTTTTCCTTCTCAGTTGTCCCTGGTTACCTTCCACCTTCTCAGCTGTTGCCAAGCTCCAGGTTAAAACTAGTGGAAATCCATCTGCAGAAGAGGAGCAGTGAGAACATTTGTCCCTAATTTTCTAGGGCATGCCCTGGTCTCACCCATCACATTTGGGTTACACTGCACAGTGCCAATGAGGTAGCACCAGCACCAGTGGTGTAGCATGGAGCTGGCAGTGCAATAAATGCTCAGGATGAGTAGGGATGAGGTGGAGTTTCAAATGGCTTTGAGAGGTCTGAAACAGAACCATAAAACTTATGGAAGTAAGTCCTACTTGAACATCTCTTGAGGAATGGCAAAAAGCCTTTTCCACTCAACTCCCTAAGCACAGATTGTAGTTAGCTCAGGCTATCTGCAGTTCTCAGCCCTATGCAGAGCTGAACTGTTCAGCCAAGGATCTTGTATCAGAAGTTTCCTGTTGATTTGCCTCGAGGACAGAGATTTCCAGGTTCAAGACCTGCAAACTAGCACACTTCACCAGCAGTACATTCACTTTACAGATGTATTTACACTGAGTGCAAGGAAAATACAAGTGTTCATGCTTTGAGAAGAGACTTTCACTTGTTTTTCACAAATATTCAGCTCCACTTCAATGGATTTAGTTGGCTTAAGGTTTGAATTTTAAATAACCACTTACAGAAAAAGAATAAATAAGTGGTAAATACACTGCACTCAGCATGTGATACAGCCAGGTAGCATGAGCCAAACAGTTCAGACACACTGAGGTGCAATCCCAGTACTTGGCACATCGGTGACACCAATCCCACCATCTTGAACGGGGCTGGGATTCCTCAGCATTTTGGCCAGGCTAATTGCTACTTTAACACCAGAGTTGCCTAATCTCTGCTCTATCTGAAGATAACTAGGAAATTGAGCATAAAAAGAAGTAAGGGCATTGGCTCGAGACAACCAGAGGCTTGTCCTCTACTGGCAGCTTGTGTCATCACCATTAAGGGATGGGGCTGACAGAGGTTCCAAACCACGAGGCTCCTCACCACAGCACAGTGAGTCTGCAACCAAGGCACTGCACCTGCGGCAACTGCGCACTACAAAGGAGCCAAGGGGAGACAACAGGCTCCAGCCTTTCTGAGAAGCACCTGAAGTGATAGGCTGTACCCCTACTTGCTTCAGCAAAGTTTCAAAATCAGCTACAACATGTTTTCCCCAGCAAGAATAGGAACAAAATCTAACAAAAAGGATCACAAAATTATTATCTGATGCCATAATCTGTACAGCCTACATTGCCATTTCTCTGCCTCGACTCAGTTTCCTTTAAGTCACCAAAAAAGGGGAATTTCACCAGTGAGCATCCAAGGTTTCTGTGGAATTTGTTGGCTTTTAAAGTTTTGATGACCATCTGACAATTTACCCAGCTGCAATATGCAAAGCTCTGCTCTCCACTTCAGAGACCAACCCTAACAACATTCTGTGCCCCTCATCTCCCTTCAGCTTCATTACCAGTATCAGGTAACCTTGGACAGATTGCATTAAGTAACACTAAACTGCCTCATTTATTCAGGTCGAGATGAGCCCTAGAGAGAATATGTTTAGCTCAGGATTTCTCACCAGCACTCCCTGCTGCCCCCCCTGCAGCCAGACCTCCTCATCTTCCCCCACCACTTTGATCTTCAGTTCTCCCCTGCTCTACAAAAAGCACATCCAGTCTCTGCCAGGAAGGACAGGACATTTTGGGGAAGAAGAGGGGAGAGTTTTCCAGGGCAGGGGGAGAATGGTGGTGGTGGTGGTGATTTTCTTTCCCCAAATATCCTTCATAGTCACTCAAATTTCCATTTTGTAAAGTGCTGGTTTTATTCAGGGTTCCTGCCATTCTTTCATGACTGCCATATTACATCACCCTTTTAAAGGTGGAGTAAAGTGGCACACGAAGAACCATGCTCTGAAAGATCTCCTCCCTTTCTGTCACAATGCAAACACTTTACTAGCTCTGGATGCAGTTTGCAAAAATTTTTAAGTGGCTATATTTTTCTTCAGAATTGCATACAAGGTATTTGCTAAGAGGCCTAAGCAGCATCCCAGGGTGGGAAGAAGGGTGCTAGTCAGTATTTCAGACCTCAGTGGCTGAAGTGCTGAGAGCCAGAGATGATCAAGCCTTGTAATTGATTAGGTCACACGATCTATTTGCCACATATTCAGTGACCTTGCAACACATATCCTTCCCCCTCCATGAAAACTGATAGGCACCTCTTCCCCATCTAGTACTCCTCCCATCACCTGATATGGGTCAACATTGCATACAAGGGTTGTACATGGCTCCAGAGGAACATAGAGTGGACTGTATGGCATCTAGGGAGAGGTACTGCTCCATTGGTCATATGGCTTGCTCTGTCACATACACACAAATGAACTGTTTCTTTTGGAAGGACAGGTAACCTAAAAGGAAAAAAAGTTGCTGTCTTTTGAGAATGGTGTGAGGTCTAGACCATATCAGGTGTCAAACCTGCCCTGTGGTAACAGCAACAACTGAAGAGGAAAAAACATGAAGGTGTCATACCAAGGACTGATAAAAGGGACATGGATGAGGCTTCCCATGAACACATACCCCACACCTCCCCCACCTTACTCAGCAACATTACACAGAAAGCAGTGACAGCAGGGAACTACATTCCCAGGCTGCTTCTGAGAAGGGAGCACAGCAGAACATAGCCCTGTGAATGGTGATAACAAGAATTCTTTCTGACACACAGGCAGAGGACAGGAACATGAGGAAAACATGCATAGATTTGGTGCCAACATGTAAGAAGGGATCACCTAGAAAAGTAAAGGTGATAGCAACCAAGAAATGATAGACTAAGTGATCCTTTCAAAGGCCGAGTAAAAGGTATTGAGAAAATTTCTTTCAAGACAAGGTAAACCCAAAGAAACCTTCCTGCTACAAACTTCTATTCTGTATTTAGAAAATTTAAAAGAAAAGGAGGAATTAGGGTGCCAGTTCCCCAAAGGAATTACGCAAAAGCTCTTTATTGGCCTGAGATAAAAACAGGGAAGTACACAGAAAACAGCCTAGGCCTTACTACTAAAGTATAAAAGAATATCAGGAGTGCCTGGGGACAAAATAAGGAATGGCAAGACAAAGTGAGATTCAACTAAGAAGGAGCATTAAGACAAACACTTCTGCAGCTAGAAGAATAGGAATTTTAAAATACGAATTCAGAAAAGAAAAATACCAAAAAAATGCACAAATCCACAACACTTAATGTCATCATACAGCACTCTTCACTAGAAACAGCAGAAATATGCAGATGGCTAATACAATTAATATCAACAACAAAAAGGATAAGATTACATATGGCACTGTTACTTAAGTATTTGTAAGAAAAATATTTTAAAGTAATGAAATAAAAGCGGAGTCACAGATTGCTTGAATTTTTAACCCAAAAGCCCCAATAAGAAACAAAAAAAAACCAAACAAAAACCCCACAAACCAAACAAAACCAAGGAAACAAAAAATCAACCAAACCAGAACAAAAAAACAAATCACAAAACAACAACAACAACAAAAAATAATTAATCCCAGAAGAGTTTATAGACAGCCTTAAGACATCTAGAAGACAGAAAATCTACTGCAACTTTAACAAAAGAGGAAAAAAAGAGGAGCTGGAAATTAAAATCCTGTCATGTTCAATTACCAGAAAACTACTAACTAGAATAAATCAAACCATCTGTAAACCCACCAAAAGTACTAAAGCAGATGAGTGGTGGAAGGGA
This sequence comes from Acanthisitta chloris, assembly GCF_000695815.1. NCBI lineage: Eukaryota > Metazoa > Chordata > Aves > Passeriformes > Acanthisittidae > Acanthisitta > Acanthisitta chloris. The sequence goes on from NW_008674266.1 coordinate 172,756, forward strand.
ACAAATCATACCAAACCAATCTAATTTCCTTCCAGAACAGACCAACAGGCCTTGTGGACAGGGAAGAAGCAATTGATGTCAAAACTCAATTTCAGTAAAGGCCTCTGACATTACCCAATATTACAATCTCATAAGTAAGCTGCAGAAGCAAAGATTAGATCAAACCACCATAGGATGGCTGCAAAAGTCATCAGACACTACTCCTAAGGGGTAATTATCCGTGGTACACTGTCAAAAGAGGAAGATGCATTGAGGTGGATATTTCATGGATAACTGCACCACTTCCAGCTTCATTCAGTGCTTTCACTAATAATTTGGACAAATTTGTTAAACCTGCACATGAGAAAGTATGGAGAACTGCAAGTATACTGGATGGCAAACAGAACTAAAAATAAACCAGCTGGAGAAGCAGTCAGGAAAAGGAAAAAGGAAACAAACCAAGCAGACACTTATGTCAAGTATTGCATTTTCATAATAGCACCCAAATTCATGACTTTGGGACAGGAAATGGCTGACAAGGTAACAGCTCCTAAGAGGATGGAAATGCAACAGATTCAAGCAAAAGGCAAGTCAATATAATGCCACCATGAAAAGGGAAACATGGACAGGGATGTATGAACTGGATTATTTCATGTGTTTTTCAGGATAGGATTTTTCTACTTTAGTTGGCACTGATAAGGCCTCAGATAAGATAACAACCAGTTTCAGGAAAGATCTGAGGCAATACAGCTTATTGTTAATTCCCCTCCTTGTCCCTCCAGCCTTGAAGTACACAAAAACTTGTTGCAAAGGAACAATCACTCATCTTTGCACATGGTAGACAGAACATGTAGCAATAGGCTTAGATGGAAGAAGGATTATGGTTAGAAATAAGGAAAATCTTTATAACCAGAAGGGTAGCAACACCACCTCACACAGATTACCTGGTTTGTTTCTTTATTTGTACAGCATATGCTGCACACAAAAAGCATCCTGAAAAGACACATAAGGACAAAAACAATCACACCACCTTTTGGTTCCCAAAACTGTAGGTGACCCTGCTGATCATGAAAATAGACTCCCTTCTCTTCAAAACCATGCACTGTTTTTTGCAGTGTTAGCAGTCCCCAAAATTGTAACAGAGCTCTCTAAAAGCACACAGCTGGGACCAGCTGGGGGATCAGCCACTTGCAGACAGACAGGTGCCATTTCCTTTTCACTAAGGTAAACTCTCCTGCTCGCTGACAGCATCCTTGTTTAAGGGTAATCCTTGAACGGTTGTTGCTGGCTGATGGCTTTGGGAGAAGCTTGATTTGACTAGAAACCTTAAACTTACAGCTCATTTAGAAGCATGGCAATTGTTTGATGTTTGTAATCCACATGACATCCTGGCTTCTTATACCAGTACATCAAGATGGTATGACAAACAGGTTAATTAAATGGATAGCAGGGACTATTTTCACAAGCTTCACCCACACTGTAGAGGTGAGCTCTAATTCCTTGAGTGCTGTCATTCAAAACAAGTCTCTGCATTAACAGTTGTTGCTGGGGGGATTGCAGGGATCAGGTGTAGCTGCCCTGATGTATCAACTGAGTTGTCAATGGAAAATCTCTCACTCCCAGAATGAAATTTTCAATCAGGTGTAAAGAAAAGCTGCAAGCTAATGTACTTGAGGCCAAACACAGTATGGTCAAGGGACACTTAGCCTGGACACATGCTAAGAAGGATGCTACAGTCTCCCTGATACTCTTCTAAATTTATTTGGAAGTGAAAGCAAGGACTGGAAGCTGGGTTCCCCCAGGTGAATGACTATACTACTGCATTTGAGCTATATAAGTAAAGCTGGTGTTAACTTCAGCTAGAAAGGGTAACCACATCCCATACCCATTAAACTAGGCATAGTGACAAGAGGAATTCAAGTTATACAGATCCTCATTTTTCCCAAGATCTCAGAGACCTTATAGTCAAAAGGAGCTAAAAATCAGCTCTAGCAAGAGCAGAAGCTCCCCTCCTTTTTAGCTCCTGCAAAAGGACACAAAATAAAGGTCTAGTCTCTGACTGAAAGCACCTAAGTGGCATTTTTTAAGTGTTTTGATCCCTACAAAAAAAAAGTTCTTTAGAGAGTGCTTTTTTTCTTGTCAATGAGGATCCAGGCCTGGGACACAACAGAGCATTCCTTTTTATCAATTCTTCTTAACCACACATCGTTCAGGAATTCACAAAATAACATCAACAGCAATTCTATAACCACCAAAAGGGAAGGAAAAATTACTCTATAAATACTGACTGCAAAAAAGGCTCATTTTCTCTGGTTTACAATTTCAGGATTTTCATGAGAACAACCAGCTCCCATAAATAAGCTATTTTCAAGTTGCACAGGGAACAGCCTCAGACTGAATTAGTAGAAACTAGATTCTTCTTTTCGTTCTCTCCCAGAAGCAGTACTTTACAGAAAATGGAGATTAGATATTTTGATTTCTTAACAGCAGAGTCATTCAAGACTATGACATGTTAAATCTCAAGTGCAAAAGTCCCCAGATGTGAACAAGAATGAATGAACGTTTAAGCCCAGAAGACAACTCAGGACACATATTCCAAGGCAAAAAAAAAGTCACTTGAATGATGTACCAACAACAACAAAGTACAAGGCAAGTTCATAAGACATCTATTCTGAAAACAGAGCTTATAAGAAGGTAAATAATCCTGCTCAGCTTGCAAGCTATTTGGTTTTATAGGAAACATACTTGCAAAATATTACTGCAGATGCTTCTTTATCTCATTTCAAGCTCAGAAAATAGTGCTTTCTGTTCTGTTAGTTTCAGTCTTTTCAACTATAGTGTTTTATTGACTAATAACAGCATTGAAGGAAATGCAATGTTGCTGTAAAAATCATCTTGGGACCACATCACCACAGTCATCTCAGCACCTTCCCTGTATTTTCACTCTGTCATCCTATGAGTTTCGAACACTTTGGATTCCACATAATTCTCCTAATGCCTACCACTTCAGTTGCTATTATGAGCCATGTAAATTTTTTTATATCACTCCTTCACCTGACTTCTTCCTTAGTCTTTAAAGGACAAAACAAGAGCTTGTCCAAAGGGGCTTCTGAAGATCACCCAGTCCAACCTCCCAGCATGAGGTTTCTGTCAGCAAAATCCCAAGCCCAGGCTCTACTTTCAGCATATTAGCTCTCTCCCCCATAGAGGAACATTGTCTAATAATCAGGGTCATCTGTGAAACTACTGAACATTAGCTTCGGTATCACCTTAAAGAGCACTCCACTTTTAGCCATGTTACAAATTTGAGCCCAGTGATCCAGCCAGTACAAACTACCAAACAGTCAACTCACTTTACTCATACTTCCTCTGGTCCAGATGCAACCATTGTGTCAAGAGCCATTCTAAAGTCAACATATGACAACATCCACCACTGCCCTCATCCACATAACAATTGATTTAATCATATAAGGCCATCTGGTTGTCTAAGCAATACTTTTACACATCTTTGTAGCCCATCCCTACTTCTTTCCACTTCTTTTTTCACTTTCTAGTTCATGAACAAGCACCTTGCTTATATAAATATGCCTTTTGCAAAAAAAAATTTGAAAAATCACCCTCACAGGCAGGAGGCCTGAGCAGTGTTCCTTTCTGTGTCTTGCTTTCCTTTGTTATTGTAATTCAGCATTTTTCCCTTGGTAACTCCAGTCTCCAACTGTCAAAACCCACCTGGTAACTCAGCAGGTGAAATAGAATGGACATGGATCAATTTCTGTTTCTCTTATCTATCTCTTATGTCTACTGTCCTGTCTGGACCTGAAACTATTTGAGAAAGTATACAGTGGTTGAAACCACTATAGTGCACAATGCAAAGGGTTTATCAGTAGTTTTATGGAGAGTTCCAATGTTGCTCAAATGTCATACAAAAGAGGTTTTTCCAGCAGGACTGCTTCTTGCAGCAGGTAAAAACATCCATGACACTGGTATATCATGGGATGCATTCATGTTGGCTTTAAAAGGAATTACTATTACCACCATCTATCAAATTAAAGATTACCAATCAGTGTAACATCTGTTCCACCAATTGCAGTCACCAGCCAAAGGAGGAATAAAAGACTTGAACTACGCTTGCCACTCATCCGAACAAGCTTTATGATTTTTCAAAAGGCACAAGATGGAACATTTGTGCTCACATGTGCACATCACATTGTGCAGAAGCATTACTGAAACCTGAGATGTCACGCAGATGCCTAAAGGTTGTCTGACTCACACCACGCAGCACCAAAGCAGAGACCAGAGCTGGCACCTCTACGTGCTTTTTTTCAGCTTGTTCTGGATTCCTCACAAACGCTTCAATGTAAGCATGGCTTAATATAACTCTCTTGGCAAGGAAACGCAGAGAAGTGGCACAAGTCCTTCTGCAGGGCACTTCTGATCTCAGCATTAGGCACCATCACGTTGTGCAGGCAGCCCCTACAGCTGTGTCCTGACCCAGAAACCCTCACAGGCACATAAGTTGTCTCCTATTTGCTGGGTACAGACAGCCCCTCGATCGCTTTCCAACGGAGCCCACCTTTCCATTTGATTGGACACCAGGAGTTGCACATTTTATCCTCAGTTACTCTGACCAGAGCACTTTTTTGTCCAGCCTACTGAAAAACTCTACAACCACACAGAAGGGGTTTTGAAGATGTTTCTTTTAAACTAGACTAACAACAACAAAACCCCCAGTTCATATAATCACATACTAATTCGATCCTGAGTTTGGGAAGTGTCTGCTAATTCTGATTAAAATTCAGAAACCCAAAGTATATAAACTTCCTGGGGCCTGGGATGCAACATAGGAGGCATTCTCTTCAAAATGTTTGTTTTGAGCTGGTAATATAACATAAGCAAAACAATAAGCTGTCAGTAGTCTGGCACTTGTAACTAGATACTCAAATTCAGACTGCGCCTGCCTTTGGATCACTCCTCAGATGATCCGATAGCGTAATCCTATTATGCCAGCAAGAATATTATGCAAAGACATCTTCCAGAATTTCATAACTTTAGCAGGGTTTATTAAATAGCAACACTGAAAAACATGTTCTGAGGCTTTCATTTCTTCCTTTTTGAAGTATATGAAGCAAGAACACCTTCAAGTAAAAACAATTCATACGGAAGAGAGGACAACAGCCAATCATTACAGACGCAGGAAAGGAACATAAACCTTGGCCAGAAGATTTTTGTTTTAAATTCTCATGCTGTCATTAATACTTACTTTTTCTCCCGAGGTAGACACAAGCAAACTTCACAGAAAAGAGAGTATCATTGCCAAGCTGATTTTTTTCCCAAAAAAGGTTCATTTGGGGGCTATGTAGTGTGTCTTCTTGTCACTGTGAAACATGGGCCTAAGATATGCTGTCCATCTCAAATTGCAGAGAACATAAAATGCAAGATATGACAAGACAATTCTACCTACAGATATAGACATGAATAAAAATCAGGTATGTCAGACACCTCAGACATGATGTTGTAACTGTGTGAATAGGAACGAAGTGCTGATCACCTGTTAGTTCCAACTATAAGACAGATCTTAAATCAAGGAGCTTGTACAGGAACATTCAGGCTTATGAAGTCACATCCAAGAACTATCAGTTTTAATGAGAAAGCAACCAGCTTATAAACCAAGTATAAATTGAATCTAAGGTTTCTTCCTCAAACATTATCTGGATAACCTCCAACAGGTAAACGAAATACTGTGATTCATATTTTTTGTGTGTGGGAAGATAGTAGTAAGCTGCTTATTAATCATGTTTCATTTCCAAAATTCAAGCAATAAAGACTAGAAGAGACACCTACAAAATGAGTCACCTTTTCACGACTAAATCACCCTCAACATAATCCTAATGAAACTTACTGCAGTGACAATAGTGATATTGTATACAACACATACCCTTCAAGGTTAAGAAAGAGCAACCAAAGACCCCCAAAAAAATAATCTTCTATTAACCTATAAAAGCATGTTTCAGCCACTAACAGGCTGTGACAGCAAACCACCACCATGATCACCAATGCAGAGGATAGCTGCTCCCTGCAGAGATACACAGACTATGCCAAGATTTTTAATGTTTGGTTTGTAGCTGGAAGTGGCATGTCCTAGATCCAATTTAGTGATTACTGCTCCATGATTATCTGTCTGCAACTGGCATGTCCTAGATCCAATTTAGTGATTACTGCTCCATGATTATCTGTCTGCAACTGGCATGTCCTAGATCCAATTTAGTGATTACTGCTCCACAATTATCCATCTAGCTCAAGACAGGTGTGGAGACTGCAGGGTTTTCCATGAAGTTATTTCATCAAAGCTTCTGTTTATGTAACACAAGATGTAAGAGTAAAGCCTTTAGGATGAATATTCAGTTCTTAATACCAAAGATCACAAATCCAAACCTTTAAATAAATAAATAAATCACAGTCACATCCTACAGATGCTAGTATGGAATGAAGGATCTCTAATCCAGATGAATCCATAGGTCCACATATTCCAACTACAGTCTAAAAATGCATTCATATTACCAGGGCACTACTATCACCCCTTAAACCAACTCTTCTGCAATGTAACTCCTAGCTTGGTAACTGCTATATTTACATGAAATATTTACTGTCTGTCTAGTAGTTTTGGGGTTAGGACAGGCATCAGCTTCAGATTTGAAAACAAGCCTACACTTTCTGTTTAAGGAAATAACTCCTACATTTTTCAAAACATTAGGAAGAAAAATTTCATAGAGTCGTTTCACAAAAAACAGAGGTTTTGTAAAAGAATTTTCATCCCTCAGTTCATCCTGTCACTTGTCCAAAGACACAATTTTCATTTTCAGTCTCATTTCAGTATTGATATTCCACTGTATGAACCTTCCCTTTGATTTCACATAATGAAGCAATTTTAGATTAGAACCATTGTAGCTCATTTAAAATTCCTCCAGAATGCCAGTAACAAAGGGTCTTCTCCACACAGAAAGTGGAATCTCTTTAATGAGCTCCAAAATGCCAAGGGAGTTACATGCTTCTGGAGCCATAAATCTTTGCAACAACAAAACACAGAGTGCTGTTTTAAGTATTTAACAAGAGCCTCCAATATCTGATGAGTTTGTTTCCAAGATAAAGCATCCTTCTGTACATTCACATTATAAAACCTGAACAGCTGATCCATAAACAGATGCAAGTTTATAAATTGTACATATATAGCATCATTTTTTTAACTAGTAAAATAAGCAGTAATGCCAGCAAAATAATGTGCTAGCCAGTGTCATAAAGTTAGTTTGGATTTGGGTTTATTTGGGTTTTTTTAAACAATGGCAAGTCCACTCATGGACAAGATCAATTCTGTTAAACATATATGCTGGATCCACAGCAGCACTACAAGTGCAGAAGCAACACCCTCACGCCAGGCACAGTCTGACTAGCCAAGGCCACCTCCCAACTTCTGAACACTGTGTTAAGTGTTTAGTGATATGGCATTGCATCACGCAAATCCCCATAAGTACTCGTAACATTTGAGATAGCCACACTGGCTGCCATTGCAAAAATATTGTGAAGAAAAAGCTCAGCTTTAATGTCATTTAATAAATCAGATCAGTGTTTGAATCAGGTTTACGTAAAGGCTCATTCAACTCTTAGCCAGCTGAACTCTCAGGGAGAGTGGATATTCGTAACTTAATCTCGTGGTGATGTACTGAAAATTATGAAAAGCAGAGGGGTTTCACTGAAATCTAGATCAGATCTAGAGTTTCATCCCTCCCCAACACAGGGAGAGGAGTGTGGATCCGGCTCTGGACTATGATGCCAGATTTTCTTCTTAAACCATCACTATGCAAACAAAAAGACAGAAAAGACAGCAGCTATTGTGCTCAGCAATGACTGCTGTTTAAGGCTGACCTAGCAGATCAAACATACAAACAGTGCATGAAATTTTCAGTGCAGTTTGCTTTTGTCTGTTAAAAAAAAAATACACAAAAGCACCACACTGGTATCAGGATAACATGTCAGTAAGAGGGGAAGAAACTGTTTTCCTACAATAGCAGTTATAGAAAATACAGGTAGATTAGCAGGTGAAAGGAACTTCTGGCACTGAAAACCTTTATTGGGGTCGCAATTCCAGAGTATGCTGCTCTGGTATTTTAGAGGATGGCTGCTCTCTCCACAGGTTTGTGCACAGCCCACTGATCCCATGGCACCCAATCTCTTCAAGCTATGTCCCTTCACCTCAGTATAACCTTTATTTGTTGTTAGCCAACAGCAGGTACCCCTTCCTCAGCATTCATAATGTACACTTCACTGCTGTACCTGAATGGAACAGGGCATTGCTTCCCAACACCACGCCAGCTGCACCAATCTACAGTAACACAATACACATCTATCACACAAGATTCACCTTTATACCACTATGCTCCCTTCACATCTACTTCTTTTTAACATTGAATATTTACAGAAACATACAAATTAATTTCTTGCTAAATTTTCTCAACAGTCTCACTTTAGGATTCTGTTGTTTTCCTTCTCAAGGTAGTTAAGAAACCCCACAGCCTGTGTCTCCAAACTAAACGATAAGTAACCATTTATGACAAGAAATAAACAGTTTATATACATATCTATGTATATAAAAATACAGTGTGTGCCTACACACACATATAATAAGATATGAGGGATTCAAGCCATACATACACACAGGTCTAGGACCTGTTTCTGGCTCCAGCCTGAGTTCCTGCAATACTATGCCTGTTTCGGTTATGGCAACTCCTCCTGCAAAGGTTTTTAGTGAATAACTCTCCAGCACCCAGCCCTGGAGGCAGCCAAGGAGCCTCTGCAGAGCCAGCTCTGGGAGTCCCAGGGCTGCAGGCTGCACAGGTTCCTGCCAGGGCCACCAGCACAGGGTGTCACCCCACGTGGGCAGGATGCCCTGGCACACCACCTCAGGCCTCAGGCCCTTGGAGCTAGTGTTATCAGCTCTGTTACGACACAGCTAATGCATTTTTAAATGCTTATTTCTAACGACAGTCCAAATCCCAAGAGCTATTACAAGACTAACATAAAGCCATTGCAGGTCTCTCCAGTTATTTTTTTCTCATTTCTCACAGTTGTTTTTTTCCAATTGTATCTAAATTACTAATGGCTCAATTGTTATCAACCTGTTTAAACACAAGCATAATTGACCAGTTGCCTCCAAATGGTATTTAAACTGCCTTTGACCTCCTGCTTGCACAGAAAAAGCTTATGGCTTTATCACAGAGGATATGAACCCCCAACTAATATGACAATAAAGCAGACTGCAGTGCAAAACCAGCTTTTTAGCCTTAGGATTCATTTATTATTCAAACTTACTGATTAACTGAATCCCTACCAATACCCTTACGTGAAAAAAGAAAACTTGCTCTGCTTCATAATTATCACCACTCGAACCATTTCTTCACTAGATCAACCTTAAGAAAAGGACACACTGCAGAAACTTTCTTCTAGAAATTCCAACTCTAGTAGCACGTGGTATTTTATTAATGAAATTATTCCATCTTTAACAAAGCATCTGGAATCTAAAAAGAACAGTCCAAGACTATGAGATTCTTGACTTGTACTAAAAGAAATGCTGAAAAAGACTGTACTCAATTAGCAAACTGAATTCAATTATCGATCAGGCCCACTCCAACATAATGCATATCATTAGAAATTGATGGTGACCATTTTCTTCCCCTCAACACAAAGCAGACAGCTAACAAAAGTTGCTATATCAAAGCCTTTTTATAAAACCTTTCACAATTAAAAACCATGCTTAACATTCCTAATGCCACTGCACAGAAGGGCTTTATTTTCCCCTCATACAACCAACACATCTACTGCTGAGAAAGGGGCTATCAATCACAGTGTCAATTTAATCCAGAGAGAGATCAGATTTATGCTATGTTGCTTCAAAAAGAGTATGTTAACTTATCATTAGTCCCAAACATACTTAAAATCAGACCGTTATTACTAAGCAAAAGCACTAATTTAGAGGGAGACTCCTACCAACTTCGGTAAGTGCAGGTTCACCTAAGAAGTTTAATGCTCACTGTAGATTCCAAGGCAACAACAGGGTTTCTAATCAAATACATATGAAGTTCTTAAATACACAGGAAAAAAAAAACTCTTTTCGCATGACTCTGCATTTGAGAAAATTAAATAAACCTAAAAGACAGTATTTCTATAGATATTGTACATCTAATATTTCTGATTTCAACAGAAGTTGCATAAAAGATACAACAAGTACCTGTTATTTCTGGACCACTAAAAATCACAGTTCTTTGGTCAAGTATCATTTTTTCAATTTTGGAAAGCTCTGAGAAGAGCAAGCAGCATTCAGAAACATATTAACTTCTCCAACAAAGTTTTGCATCAAAGCTCTGCTTTTAAACTTTTATTTTTTAAACAATAACAACAAAAAATTGTTCACTTAGGAAAGTTGTCACCATCTTACATTTCAGAATACAAAACTGAAAAAAATCCCTATTAAAAAAAAGTCAGGACTTCAGCCAAGTATTCAGCTACTTATTGCTGTAGTTGTAACTCAAGTCCATTGAAACCTCTATGTTTTGGTCATTTGTAGCGAAAACATGTTTGGAACACTAGCAGCAATAGAAAACCCCTTTAAAACCTACACATAGTTACAGTTGAGTGAAAATTAGCAGAAACCATAACCACTGGAACATAACAAAGCATCTGTAAAAGTACAATTGAATTGGTAGCTAGAAAAACAGGGTTAATTTAAAGTGCTATCCCAAAGCCTAATGTGGGCCTATGTGTAAAAGAAAAGCCCATTTCCTCCCACTAGATTAAGCCCAGAACCACAGCATTGCTCCACACACAATGAATGCAGCTTTCACTCTGCCTCAACGCCTCATCTCCCCCACCCTCCTCCAAAGGGTAGAATACAGAAACTTGATATAATTGCTAATTCCAAATTTAGGTGATATGCACAAATATACTGCTGAACAAAGTCTGGACAGCAAACAGTACACCTGAGTTCAGTCATACAAACTAACTTTTGTAAATAGCGTTAGACGAATATATCCATGTCTCTATTATGAATCTAGATGTATTTTCTTACAAAATGCAGTAATAGAAATATCCAGGCAAATACATACCATACAATTGCAAAAGCTTTAAGCCCCATTTAATAAGATGACTTTCCGATTAAAAATAGAAGGCAATTAAGATTTACTCAAAATTACAATTAAGAAAAGCTTTCACAGTGCAATATTGAAACTGTCACAAAGTTAAGAAAATACTGATATCAAAGTACAATCACAATGTTAAAGTAGACAAAACTACTATACAAGGGCATATCTTTTAAAATTAAAAGGAATGAACACGACATTGGGGACATCTCACGTCCCTGCTCTACGCATCTCGCTTCCTAGTTTTCAGAGGCATAACTGTGTCTTCCGGACATCGGTAGAAGCCTTGTTAAAACTAAGAGGTTCATTCTTCTTTGCAGACCAGATTTCAAAGCCCAGTTGCTTCTTGAAAATCCATTCTTCATCACTGCACAATTTCGAAGTAGTGCAAAATTGCCATGATGTGCTGAGGCATGAACACATAGCCCGTGTACAGTGCCATTCCAACAATGGAAACTAGCATGGAATCTGAATTACAGTTGAGGAAAAAGGCATTTGAAATAGAAAGTGCATAAGACATCACATAACTAGCACTGAAACTCTACTGGCAACTATCTTGTAACATTACGTTTTTTAATCAGACAAGTCAACTGCATTCAGCAATTACAGCTACAGGAAGAAGCTACTGAACATCAAAAACGAGGCCACCAGCAGAAACAACTAGCTGATCTGTGAAGGATGCCAGGCAAGCTATCCACTGCCTTGTCACAGACTCAAGAGGACAGGCCAGAGTATGGGAAGCATGAGGAAGAACAGAAAACAGGCTCTGATAAAGCATACATTTTTTACATGCATCCTCCTGGGTGTTGAGCAAGTCTGGCTGAAGCCAGACCCTTTCAGCCAAGCAGAAACAAGTCAACCATCACAAGAGTCCAAACCAAAACCACACCACAATAACATGAGTGGCTGTACTGGATGACATTGTTCTTATTTGGGGATGACCTCATTTTTAAGCACAGTCTTAGATGCTGATCTCAACTTCTTGCAATAGAATGACCTAATAAATTCGATTTATGATGCACAAAACACATCTGGTGTTTCTACCTGCCAGTGTTCTCTAGGCTCCAAGTCACTACAATATTTGGTTTGTTTCTCCATTTGCATGTCATGCTTAGATCCTTCCTTATGTGCAAGAGGCTCAATTTATGTGTTACTTGGCAGCACTTAGGAAAAATAAACCACAGGGGGCTTGAAAAGTTTGATTAACATCATGACATGCACCTTTTTAACTATTTCACTCACAAAGCCTCAGAGCATCAGCATGGCTTTGAGCCAAGTTGTGTACTTAGACAAACATACACTCATGAGTGCTTTACTATAGCAGATCACATTGCAAAACAAACTTCCTGTGAAGCTATCAGCTAACAAATCTTAAGCTGACCACTTTATTAGGTGAAAACCTAACAGGGACCTTTTGTAAAACTTATATAGAGAAGTGTGAAACAATAGCTTAGATGTATAACTGCACATCAGTCAGGCTCTTGGGCTCTTGAAGCTTTATCTAAAGAAATTGTGGAATCAGATTACTGAAAGATTAAGCCATTGAAAGCTTAAAATTTCACAAATTCAGAAGTACTCAAAATTAATAAAACCCTGTTGAATTCATCCAACTACCTGCAGAGATTCAGTAAGCTTAGACAGAAACACTATAAAATGCACTGGAGATTAACAAGCATGATAACACTAGACAGCAGTACTCAGTTTCCACAGGTGAAACCAGAGGAGCTGTGTATGCTGTGTGTCCTCGAGAAATCCAGTCACCACAGCACGAGTGTAACAAATACCATGACCGACTTACCCGTGGCAGAGCAGAGGTATTAGCTGTGTTTATTAAAGCATACTAGCTGCTTGGTGTATTTATACTCCCAAAAGATTATACAGTAAGATACTAAAATGAAGGTCAACTCATGAATCCACATTTCCGTATCAGCGCTCACTTGTGATGCCGGAGCACAAGCAGCAGCGTGACCTGCAGCACAGCCACACACCATTAATTTCCAAGGTTGCTGTGTCTGTGCTGCATCCATACAGCACCTGCAGACGTGGCCCAGCTACAGCCAAAGCATCCAGTTTGAGGACAAAAACCATTGCTGCTGATCTGAGATCACAAGCAATACGTGAGCCACTCATGGCATTTTAAAGTTATGTGGCAATTATAATCTGAGCATTTTATAACAGTAAACATACTTTCATTTGTTTAAATATTTTGCACAAGTTAAAAAGGAAAAAAATATTAATGACTAATACAATTGCAGGAAAAACAAAAATGAAGTTTCCTCAGTGAAACAGACATGGCATAAAGAGGAAGGTATGTTAGCAAGGAACACAACATACTGAAGGTAAGAACCTAAACAGAGGTGCACAGCACGTCTATAAGAAGTTACTACTTCTCTTTCTAGTAACTTCCATTTCTACTAACTTGACACAGGACAAAAAAAGCCTGATAACACTGCTGTAACTTGGACGACCACTTTTATATAATTTGAGTTTCTTTACAAAATTGTCCAGTATCTCAGTAAAAGCAGCTTCTTGCTACTACTTATACCCTTTGTTTATGTTTTGATTGATCTCTCTCTTTGCCTCTCAACATTTAACTGGAGATGGCTCAGGGTCATTCACAATGAGACATCATCTTAAGTCAAGATCAAAACAGCCAAAGAGCCACAAAGAGAAAAATACAATGCTGTAACAGGACTTGAGAAAATGCACTGCCTTGTATGAAAGGGCCAGGTAAAGAAGCAAACCTATAAATAGTCTTTCTTTACACAGATGCCTTTACTTGAGCCTCTATCAAGTTCTTCCACTCCAAAAGAGGCAAGCAAACTTACCAGCTCAAGGACTGAACACCCATGTAATAAAAGCCATTGTGATAAAGCACCACGAAAACCTAGGCTTGCCAGGTTCTGCAGCGTGCACATTTACTGTCCTCTAGGCAAAAATACAAAAGAAATCATGAAAGACACCTATCCTTAACAGAAACCTCGGGATCTCAGTGCAACACACAGACCTATCGTAACTCTAGAGAAGAAAAACAACGAAGGAGAAGTAACTTCGAGATAGCAACTTATGCCGGGAAGAAACAGACTAGGTTTCCCGAGGCGCAGAGCCAGGAGGATTATCCCCGACTCGGGCAGCACGCTGCCGCGGGGGTGAGGCGCTGAGCCCTCCTGCGGGCACGGGACGA
>NW_008674267.1:0-30708 GCF_000695815.1 Acanthisitta chloris
GGGTGCAGGGTGTATGGGGTGCCAGGGATGCAGGGTGTCAGGGGTGCAGGACAGTGGCTTTCACCTGGTCGAGAGCCAGGACACCTCTTGTGTTGTGCTCTGCAGTTCCCTCCTGGAGGAGCTCAGTTCCTCCTGCTCCTGCTGTTGTACAGGATGGCAGTGCCCTGCGGCACCTGTGCCAGGTGGAGCCGGCCTGGGCAGGGAGCTGCGCTGCTGTCCCGGTGCCCCTGCCCCGCGGGATGCTGTGCAGCGCAGACACTGCGGGGAGTGTGCACTAGGGGGTGGTGCAGCCCTGCCTGCCCTGCCATCCCTCCCTGCTCGGCACACGGAGGTCAGTTTGTCCTTACACCCGGGCTGTGGGACCTGGCATACCACAAACCCGTGTGTTCTCTCCAAACCTGCCCTGTCTGACTGGACAGGGAGTTTTATAAGGAGTTCTCATTAGCTTGAGCAGTCTGGTCCTCACTGTTGGGCTTTCCTGAGAGATCACAGTAACTCAGAGCCCAGTGAGGTTCCTCAGGTTCTTTGGATGCTTAACATTTAACAGGAATTTTATGTTGAGCTGGGAAACAGATGATTTGGATGGAGCTCTGTGACTGCAGAGGTCGATAGGAGCAGTCAGCCAGTCAGGCCTGTGTCAGCAGAGGAATCAGGTTTTACAAGACATCAGTGAAAAAGGTGATTGCTATAGTGAAATACTGTTTACTGCTAAACTTCCTGACCCCCCCGAGCATGCCTGGCATCATTTACAGCACAGTCAGAGCCCACCTGGCATACTGATATGATGTAGGATTGCTCCTTGGCCAGAAAGACTATGAAGAACTCCTGGACACCTTTCAGCTGTTGTGAGGCCTCTCTATTTTGGCAGGAGCTGTTTGGTTTTTAGGCAATTCCTGGCCTTCTTGCTACCCAGCAATGTAAAGGAAACCTGCCAGAGGTTTAACTTCAGAGATAAATGAATTGGTTAACATGCAGATGTTAACACAGATGTCCTCTTCTGGCAGCAGGAGTGTGTTGGGTTCCTGGGCCACAGTTCCCAGGGTCTCTGCTCTGTTGGGAGTATGATACTGGTGTGTGAGAACCTCACATGTAACCCTAACACAGATGTCCTCTGCTGGCAGCAGGAGTGTGTTGGGTTCCTGGGCCACAGTTCCCAGGGTCTCTGCTCTGTTGGGAGTATGATACTGGTGTGTGAGAACCTCAGTTCCCAAAGGAAGGTGATGGGTTTGGCTGAAATTGCTGCTCCAGGATGTTGGAGATTTATTATCTTGATTCTCTTGCAAGCAGTTTAAGAAAGGAACTGCTGAAATCCAGGGGATATCAATTTCATTCCCAATTTCTGTGTATTTAACTGCAATCCAGAGCAATGGAACTCCTTAACTAATATGGCAAAGAAAGGTATTAGTTCAGCCTCAGAAATGGCCATGGCTTAGGCATTGAGTTAAAAGAGAAAGCAAGTATGAGGGAGACCTTAGAGCCTTCTCTCCAAACCAAAAGCAGATTTCAGCAGTGAGTACAGTGTGGGGAGAACTGTGCAGAAATGTTCTGCCAAGATCTGTTTGATTCCTGTGCTGAGCTGAGGTGTCCAGGCTTGGGAAGGCACATTGCCTCCACCTCTGGCCTAAATCTTAGGTTTTCCTGAACTTCCCACTGTGATCCCTGAATTCAGGTCCCAGCAGGTCAGGTGTGCCAGCTGGAGCCAGCTCTGCTGGGATGGATGAGCTGCTGCCAGCATCCTCACTGCTCCCTGAGTGGTGTGCTCTGCCTTGCCACTGGATCAGCCAGTTTTTATGGATGGATCTGTTCCCAAGGCAGGACAGGCCTTGGCACAGCCCTGCACAGGGTAAGTGATGCTTTACAGCCATCTCCCCTGCCTTAAACTCAGCTATAACATTTGGGCCCACCATGTTTTTAACCTGAAATGCCAGAAGCTAATATCAGTTCCTTTTGGTATTTTAATTTCATGTCTCAGCCCACTGTTCTGCCTCAAGTCAAGCTGATTTTTGGCCATAGTAAGGAGCAGGGCATCAATCTTATAAGTGACCATCCCTCCTGCCCTTCCCAGCAGGACTTGAGTGGCAGAAGTAGGTTCCTGTAGGGATCTTAATCATTTCAGGACCACATTGAGGACCACAGAGGAGCATCTGTGGTATTTTCACATGATTTTCCTTTGCCTCCTGCTCTGCTGTCTGTGTTCATCACCAGGAAAGGAAGGAGGATTGCTGGTCCTGAGGGCTTCCCTGGGAAGGGACGGGGGTGGTCAGTCCCAGATAAAACAGTTTTCCTGCTATTTCTCCTTACTGCTGGAATGCCTGGAGCCCAACCAGATCATTCTTGCTGAATGAGAAGCTTCGTTACCCCAGTTTCCACCCATAAGAGGAAAACTCTTGTTCAAAAGGAGCTGGATTCTGGCAGCTCCTGTAGCTCCTGCACTTCTCTGGATTAAACCTCAACTGAGAAACAATGGGCCTGAAATCATCCTTCTGGAGAGCACTGCTTGCCAGCTCCTGCTTTCCAACCATTCCACAAATAATCCCTGCAAACCCACAGCTGGGACCCTCTCAGGGGTGGGCTCAGTCAGGCTGGGACTTTCAGGAGAACAAGAGGTGGGGACTGGGCAGCTGGAAGGCATTGTTGTGCCTCCTCAAACATCTGAATGCTCAAAAGCATCTGCTTGTTGGCAGAACACCCTGTTCTTGGTGCTGTGGGTACTGGAGCCATTGGAAAAGTGGTTGGGAACAATGACTGGGTTGTGGTGCAGATGGCTGGGGGGAAGATGGACATTGAAAAGGAGTGTCTAACAAAGTCTGGAGCAGATGCTGCACAGCACAAAACTGAGTTATGCCTCTCCAAGAGACTTTTCTGGCAGAGCTGCTGCACAGTTCAGGCTTTGCAGTTGCCTTTGGGTTAATTCTGAGGAGTTGTGCCTGGTGGGGGATTTGGTTTGTGGCTTTCCCTGTAAAGGAGGATCCTCTATCCAGTTTCTTGGGGTGAATGTCTGTCTTTGACTCTGGAAGAGTTGCATCTAGCCTAGAATATGAAGTGACATGAAAAATGTTAATTCCTGTCCTGGTTTCAGCTGGGATAAAGTTAATTTTTTCACAGTTATTTTCTTCGTGATTCCTATTTCAGCATAGTTCACCCATTGGAGTGTGGAGAACAGCTCCAGTTTGGCCTGTAAGTGTATATAAAGGCTATTTCTAGCTGCTCTAAATGCTATTTTAACTCTTCTCACACTGGGGTTGTCTCAGTTGAAGGGAGGTGGTGTTGGAGGTGCTGTGTAGGGCAGGAGCTGTGTCAGAGCCTTCACCTGGGTGCTCTGAGTCTCTGCAGAAGCAGAGAGGAGACTGAGCCCATGGGGTGAGTCAGGAGAGTGTCTGGCCTTCATTGCAGGTCTGATGGATGACACACAGATGCTGCTTTATGTTTCCTTTTGTACAGCAGTAAGAAGTCTGTCCTGGCATACAAATGCCACTGTTAATACACTGTATCCCTGGAGAGATGTCCTGATGGAGCAGCTCAAGTAAGTGCAATTGTCTTTTCGGAGCTCTCTGCATTCTCCACCTTGTTTTCTCACCTTTATTTCCCCTCCAGGTTGTTATGGGAATAAGGATTGAGCCCTGCAGGGCTCATTGACTGGTCCAAGCCCCATCCTCATGGCTCTGAACCTACAGGCATGCTCTGGTTATCCTTGCCAGCACTCTCCCTCCACCAGCATTAAAAACAAGGGGCAGGTCAGCTTCTTGGAGCTTCAGGTGGGTGCAAAACATGGACTGAGGGCAGCTCCACCCAAGGTCACTCAGTGTTGAGGACACATCAGACAGGGTTGCAGCCCTATGGTTGCTCCAGACTTTGCCATTCATGGACACCCTTTGCATTCCCAGGTCCCTTCTTCTCTGTTCTTGCCCTATGTGGTGCAAGAGGCACCATCAGTGAATTGAGGAGAATCCATTTGCATGTGGAGACCACTCTAAAGATAAGGAGGTCAGTCCAGCTGGAAGTGTAACTTCTCAGAAAGCAGCTAAACCATCTGTGTGGGTGGATTTTGGCCTGCTGGACCTGCCGGGGGAGTTTGAGAAGGACAAAGCTGAACAAGTGGATGCAGTGAAACCAGCTTCCTTTTCTTGCAAAACAACTGTACAAGGGGCAAAGGTGTCTCAGCTGGGCTGACAGGCTGCTCTGCTGAGGTGAGTTTGTGCACTGCTTCTCCTGTCAGCAGGGCCTGTGTTCAGGAAAGAGGAAAAGCATCAGGTGATGGACCACAGCTCTGCATCTGCCTGTGTTAGAGGCAGCACCCCAGGAGGGAGAATTGGTTCTTCTCCAACCAAGGAGAGAATCCCTTCATCTCTAGGTTCTGTGAATGGAAGTTCTATGGCAAGGAAGTAAGAAAGATTGGTTTGGGTTGGAAGGACCTTAAAGCTCATCTCATCCCACCCCCTGCCATGGGCAGGGACACCTTCCACCAGCCCAGGTTGCTCCAAGCCCCATCCAACCTGGCCTGGAACACTTCCAGGGATGAAGCAGCCACAGTTTCTCTGGGAAACCTGTGCCAGTGTCTCATCACCCTCACAGATATGTCTGTGATAATTCCTGTAACCAGCCATCCAGCCTGAGTCAGACTAAACCCTTGCTGGTTTTTGTGCTGTTGTCATAGAGAACCAGTTCAGAACTGAAAATACAATTAGTATTATTTGTAGTTTTAACATTATGTTTTCCCCTCAGGCCAGCATCACTTTGCTGTGCCAGAGCTGTGTTGTCTGATGAGGGTTAACAGAAGCAAAAAATGGTGAAATGTGTATAAAATCCTCATGATGAGTCATTAGGACTCTGATACAAAGCAATTTGATGATTAAGAGTACAAATTTCATATTACCATTTTTCAGCCACATTTGTAGGTAGAAGCAAGTACAAATCCTCAGAAGAAATGTCTCATAGTATCTGTTTTTGTCTTTTATTAACTGTTGACTGCAATGAGCTGATGGAAGGTGCTGACAGATCCTGCAGTGCCTCTTGTTCTTCTTAATTCTGAATCCCCATTTTCCTATCTGCTGTGAAGGCTGAGATCTGCTCTCTTCTGACTCTCTTAGGAGCTCTATGTCCACTTTCCTCGCTGATTTCAGATCTGTTTGACTTCTGAGCTTAGGAAGGGAGCACTGGTGTGCTGAGAGAGGAAGGACAGGGCTGTGTCTGCAGGTGATGTTTATTCCCCTTGTTCAAGATGTCATTAGTGACTCATGAAATGAAGCCTGGGCAGCAACAACAAAACATCTGGTC
The DNA here is from genome assembly GCF_000695815.1 of Acanthisitta chloris. Taxonomy (NCBI): domain Eukaryota; kingdom Metazoa; phylum Chordata; class Aves; order Passeriformes; family Acanthisittidae; genus Acanthisitta; species Acanthisitta chloris. Next base: position 5,275 of record NW_008674267.1, read on the forward strand.
CAGTAGGTCACAGCCAGGTTTGGTACCAGCCCACATCAACTCCAAATGAGCACTGTGCTCTCTGTTTAATATCTACTGGATAATCACATAATTGCAGAGGGATTTTTACAGACAGGTTCCTTGAAGAGCAGCCAAAGGGCAGAGAAGGGATTCTGTTTTCTGTCTCACCTATCCCAGCAGGACAATATCCATGGGCTTTGGCTGAGGACAAGAGTGTGTAGAGATGCAGGAAGCACCTCTGCAACTAACAGGGTCCTGTTTGGGGTACTTGAAGACACCAGGACCTCCAATCCACCCTGAGCAGTGCTGTATCTAGGCAGAGGTACTTGCACTTGCAGGTGCTGTGGCCTGACTCTCCTGGGGGGGAGGTCACTGCACCTTCTGGATGCCACAAGAATTTTGCCCCATGACTCCATGGCCTATTGCAAGAGCTGCTTGTCCTGATCTTTCAGTTTGACCTGTGTGTAGGAGGTTTGGTGTTTCCAGAATGTGACTATATCTGGCAGCCTTTGAGCCTTGTATGATGGGAACACAGATCTCTGTCTTTCCAGTGAAGCTCAGGAGTTCCTTTTAAAAAGCCAATAATTGCAACAAGTCAAATACACATTTTAGGTCAACCCTGATTTACGATAGCAAAACAGTTCTTGCTGCCTTTCTGTGATGCATCTTGGAGATTGTGTGAGTTGTGGGTTAACTCACCTTAGGAAGTGGAGTTTTCCCATTTGTTAGTCAGTTCCACCACATTCCAAGTAGAAGAATGGGGTGATGTTCTTGCCAGGACCCTGAAGGAAGGTGAGCTTTGATCTTTGTGCCCTTGGGGCAGCAATGGATAGAAATATGAACTGGCACCTTCCACCTTTGTTTTCAGAAATTTCTTTAGCAGTGAAGAGGCTTAGATTGTCATCCAGCACTGAGGGAAATAGGCCCTGAGTAGCAGAATGGCATAGTCCTGTTCCTTGGAGCCTTTGCTCCAGCAATACAGCCCAAAAGAATGGGAATACTGCAGCAGTCAGGCTTGCAAGGAATGAAGGGCTCAGTGACTACTCAAGTGTTCTGGGTTGTTCTTCCAGCTCGACTGAGCTGGACAAAGGAGCTTGGCCTAATTTCCACCCTGGTTTCACAAAGGAATTGCAAACCTGCACATGCAGCTGCTTTAGAATGAAGTGTTGTCATTCTCAGGAGCTCATGTCGCATTCCTTTTGTGCCTGCTTCAGCTGGGGGTTCAAAGGGTTGTCCTCTGCATGGGTTTCTGGGGCAGTTTTGTGTCCTAGAGTCTGCTTTTCATTCCCTGTTCTTCAGAGCCTGCCTAAGTTCCAGCCTCTCTGACCTCACCTCAGGTCCTGCTTTCCTCTCACTTTGGGCTTGGGGAACTTTGTCCCACGCCACTTCTTCCATGCAGCCTTCATCCAGATTTGACCTACTTGTAATTTCTCTAGAGTTGGCTGAAAACAGCAGGAGAGAGAGGGGATGTCTCTGAGGAGTGCTGGCTCTTAATTAAAGTCCAGGACAATGGACAACTGGAGGAGCAGATGAAGGCCCTGGTGTGCAGGTGAGCTCTCTTCCAGCACTCAGTGCCTGTGTTGCACAATAACCTTGTATACACATTTTATTGGCTTATCTGTACTGGAGTGATGACTATCAGGGTAACAGCCCAGCTATAATTGCTCCCAACACCTAGGAGTTCCTGGTGAGTTTGCAAACTGATTCTTGGCTCTGCTGAGAGTATTTGCACAAATGAAGGACCTGTGCAGGTGCTTCTGCTCTCACCAAACCTCTCCAGGACAACACTAAGGCTGTGCCCTTGGGCTGCAGTTATGGAATCGTAGAATCGCAGATTGGTTTGGGTGGGAAAGGACCTTAAAGACCATCTCATTCCAACCCTGTGCCTGGGGCACCTTCCACTAGCCCAGGTTGCTCCAAGCCCTGTCCAACCTAGCCTGGAACACTTCCAGGGATGAGGCAACCACAACTTCTCTGGACAACCTTTGCCACTGCCTCGCCTCAGCACCAGGAACAATTTCTCCCTAATTTTGCCCCAACCCTGGCAGTATTCACAGCCAGGTTGGCTAAAGCCTTGAGCAACCTGCTCTGGTGGGAGGTGTCCCTGCCCAGGGCAGGGGGTTGAGGCTGGGTAATCTCTAAGGTCCATTCCAAACCTTTAACATTCTATGATTCTAATATGTAATCTAAACCTCTCTCCAGCCTGGGGGAGCAGAGGGAAAACCTCTGCAGCTTCCTGGGGGCCTTAGGGCACCACACTGATGTGAGAGGGGCCCTGTCCTGTACCCCATGGCCACTGAAGGGGTCCCTCAGCAGCACTTCTAGCTCCCACCCTGCCCTGCCTTCCCCAGCTGGGCTTCAGTCAGCCTAAATTCAGCCTCTCCCTTCCTTTTTTTGAATAATTTGTCAAAGAACTTTATACATGTGACTAGTCTCCAGGTGGTTTGGAAACTATCTGCTGTGTGAAGAGCTGTTGGCTCTGGCAGTGACTCAATGAGTTGGTGGTTTTTCTACGTTATTAAGGATGTAGTATGAAGTAGTATCAAGGATGAATTGTTGACTTTTTTTTAACCAAAAGAGTTGTGTGTTAAAGTTCAGGTAATGTTTTAAGACTTGAGAAGATTTGCAGGCCTTGCTGTTGTCCTGGAGAGGTTTGGTGAGGGCAGAAGCACCTGCACAGGTCCTTGGAGTATGAGGATGGTCCCAGGGCAGAGGCAGCCTGCAGCCTGGTGAGGTTTTAAAGCATCATCATGCTGCAATGTTCAGCAATGAGCAGTTTTTTTTGTAATGATTTTGTATTCATAATATTGAGCAGCTAATCCAAAACTGGGAGTGAGCTGTAATGAGTTATCCTGCTGCTCTTTGCTTAGTAATTTCTCTCTCTTGATTCTGTGTGAGAAGCTGCTCCCCCTGAAACAAAGGATCACGTTGGCTTGACTCATCAAAAATTGCATATGTATAAAATATGAGTGTTGTCTTTAGTGTCCAATCCCTCACCATGTAGGACTTGTACCACACATCAGAGCCCATTGCCTGCAGCCTGGCAACTGTCTCCGTTGCCATAGGAACTGCTCCACTATCCTTTCATGGAGAACCTCAAGTATTCCCATTTTCAGAGCTGCTAGAACACCTCCAGTCCTGGCTTGTTTCATTCACTTGCTCACTCCCATCCACGAGATCTTCTCCTCCCAATTTATAGAGTTACTCAGCACTTCTGGACTCAGTTGGCTGAAGGGAAGTCACACAGTGCTTTGAGGCACATGTTTGTCTGGGATGTGGATGCTGCTGTTGGGTTTGTTATCTGCAGATTTATTGTCTAATTATCATAGTATCATAGAATGTTAAGGGGCTGGAATGGACCTTAGAGATCATCCAGCCCCAACCCCTGCCCTGGGCAGGGACACCTCCCACCAGAGCAGGTTGCTCAAGGCTTTAGCCAACCTGGCTGTGAACACTGCCAGGGTTGGGGCAGCCACAGCCTCCCTGGGCAACCTGGGACAGTGTCTCACCACCCTCACAGCAAAAACTTCTGCCTGAGATCTCATCTAAATTTCCTTCTTTCAACTTCTCCACATTGCTCCTTGTCCTGTCCCTGCAGTTCCTAACCAAGAGTCCCTCTGCAGCTTCCCTGGAGCCCCTTCAGCTCCTGGCAGGTTGCTCTGAGGTCTCCACACAACCTTCTCTTCTCCAGGCTGAACAGCCACAACTTCCCCATTATCCCCTAACGTGTATTGAATTTGTACTTAACAGAAAACAGTTACACCTCTGGTTTCTGCACACTTGTCTGCATTTCTATAGCAAAGGGCAAACGTTTCTGAGAAACCTCTAACCTCTGGTGTTAATCCCACAGATAACATAACCTGGGAAGCTGCTTCCTTGTGGTGAGTTTATTGTGGGATTGGATATGATGTGGCTGTCACACCTGTCCTTGAATCACACTGTCTGGTGTGTTGAACCCTTCTCCAAACCCTTGTCCAAGTCAGAGATCAAGCCCAGTGGTCCCTGTGTCTGTGGAGGAGCTGTGGAGTGGAGGATCATGAGGATCACTGGGTTTACCCCTCCTCTGGGCCCCCTTTTCTGCACCAAACTGGCACAGCTCCGTTAAGCACACATAGGTTATTCAATTTACTTCTGATTCTGATAATTATTTATTGAGGGCTTATTATTTCACTTATGGAAAGGTTGCACTGGAATAACATGAATTTTGAGTATGATGGTCTTGAAAACACATTTTTGGGGGCAGTTTTGGGTTTGATTTATACAAGTGTGTAAACAGGACTGGGTTATGCTTTTATCCTGCTAGAAGTACCAGGCACAGGAATTGTATTGTGTCCATGGGGCAAGGAAGGGAGAGGCTGAAAGGATCTCAGTGTGCTGAGGCACTGGCACAGGTTGCCCAGAGAAGCTGTGGCTGCTCCATCTCTGGGAGTGTTCCAGGCCAGGTTGGATGGGGCTTGGAGCAACCTGAACTGGTCGGAGGTGTCCCAGCCCATGGCAGGGGGTGGAATGAGATGAGCTTTAAGGTCCTTCCAGCCCAAACCATCCTGGGATTCTGTGATCAGGTGGCACAACCAGATCTCAGTTGCGCAGGATCTTACACCTCTAAACAGGAGGAGGTTGAGGGCTGGGAGAGGAGCTGTGGTGTGGAAAGCCTCAACACTCTGGCACAAGGGTTTCCTGCACATCAGATGCCCATCAGAGCCTTCCCACTGGGGAAACAGCAGCTGAAGATTTAGGTAAGGAACAATAACAACGAGAACAAATGAAGAGCGTGAGAAAACTGAGCGGGCAAAAAAATTTCTCAGCTGCAAAACACTCAGTAACACTCATTCAACACTGGCTCAGTGCAGCCCGAAATGCTGAGACACTGGGAAGAGACAGCTCGGAGAATCCCTAGGCATTGACTGAGGGTTTAATTTATTCCTTGCAGCCAGACAGAGCTCTCCCCCCCGTCGCCGCGTGCGGGCACAGCAGCCAACTCCCCCCGCCGCAAACCAGCCAGGGGAGGCTGCTCCTGCCAGCCGAGTGTGGGCAGCTCACGGCTGCGGGGTGAGGCAGGCACAGCCGGAGAGAGGGATGGAGCCCCCGAAGATATGACCCACCCCGCGAGAAGAAGCGTCCGCAGCCTCTGCAGCTGTATTTGTGCTGCTCCCCGCGATCGGCACCAGCCTCTGGTGCCCCCGGGGGATTTTTGCAGCATTAATTCACTCTGCACAAAGCCCAGCCTGCAGGGCTGCTCCCCAGCAGCACCGACCTTCGCATCCCTCCAGCGCCCTGCCCGCTGCTCTGGAGCAAATGTCACCTGTACCCAATGAAGCAGACCCCGAAGTGCCACGCATGGATCCCAGGATTCTCATTTTCCTTCTCTACGTGATGATCCTGCACGAGCTGGTGAGTGGCTGGATGGAGTACCAGAAGCAGATGGCCAAGCCAAAGAAGCAGGCAGGTCCAGTTTGGTCTTCGAGGTGAGTTGATGCCTATTCTGTTCTCCAAAGCTACACAGCTCAGGTGTGTTTTGATGTGGATGAACGTCTTGTGTGTGTGTACATCAGTGCCTAGAGATGTGTGTGTGTCTGTCTCGTGCTGGGCACTAATGCACAGAAGGATTAAGGTCTGTTAATCCTTTGAGCCTGTGTTGTCTGAGCATTCCATGCATTTGACACGCTCACAGATAAACATCCCTGTGATTTGGGTTATCTTTCTGCTGTGGAAATGTGCTGTAACTCAGCATATTTGCTGTGACTCAGGTTCCCAGTCACCATACCTGGCAGAGAAAAATGTGGGTTGCACAAGGAGCTACACTTCATGCATGATATTCATCAATGAGGCACAAACCTCCAGAGACTCTTGGCAATCAGAGTGTTTCATGTTAAATCACTAGTGTGCATGTCACTATCTCTCCGTCTCCTCCCACTCTCTCTGGGCTGTGCCCACTACACTAATCCCTTGTTTTCTGCCCAACAACAAAAATGGGCTGGAGAAATAAAGACATGGACATGGTGCATGTGCTTAAAATTCAGATCTGTTACTGCAAACATGGTTTACATCTTGTTCACGTCTAGGAGTGTCTGGGGTAGTCATGGGCTTAGCAGTGTTGGGATCTTAGAATGAAAGATACCTCGACAGCTTCCATGAGCTGTGATTATAGACTCACACCCCAGGACCCAAAACTCAGCTCCTGCCAGATCTCAGCCCATGGCACACCAACACCTCAGAGCTTTGGACCTAACAAGCTGCCCATGACCCAGTTTGCTCTTGGTCTGACAGCTGCAGTGCTCAGAGCTCACAGCTCCTTATCCTAATCCTCTGTCATGCATCATTCCCAGCTGCAATTCCTGCCCTGCTGTGCCTGGTGCTGTACAAACACCCTCCAAAGGTGTCTCCATAGATGAGATCCCCAGGAGAAAGCCATGATGGGAGGAAGCACCTCTGGCTTGCTGGAAATCAGCAGCTCCCAGCTTGCCGTGATGGGAGGAAGCACCTCTTGCTTGCTGGAAATCAGCAGCTCCCAGCTTCTTCATCTGCAGTTCAGGGATAGATTCCCTGGCTGGATTTCCAGAGCAGCAAAGCTGAGCTGCACCTTGTACAACTGAAATGATTAGCACTGGGAACATTGCCACGGGTGGAGACAGATCCAGTGCAGAAATAGCTTGAAAGAGATGGGGCTGGCTGGATTCTAATCGAGGTCAGGAGCAGATTTCCTTGCTGTCTCCAAGGCAGAGTGCAGGGAGGACTTGGGACATGCACTGAGCTCTGGTGCGCCACGACCTAGTGGAGTTATTCTATTTACTAGAAACTGTCAAACAACTTGCATCAAGCAGCCAAGATGATGTCATGGGATTGTTTGGGGTTTCTTTAAGAGAACCTAAGGGAATTAGGAACCACATCACCCCCCAAAATCTCTAAGGGCTGCTATCATCCAGCCTCATCTGGGAGAGGTGGGACCAAGCCAGATGATTTGTGCAGGGCCTGCACCCTGGAGCATCCCAGCCCTCTCCATCCAAGCTGAGTGTGCAGCCCACCCTGCTGTCACAGCCTGGCCCTGCCCTGCCACCTGCTCCTGCTGCTCCTCTAGCTCCCCCCAGCCCATCTGGGAAAGGAGAATCACCAGGTCTGTGTGAGAGAGGTAGAAAGGTACAGGGTAAATTGGGATCCTTTTGGTGGAATTAAGATTGTCCTGTGTGTCACCTTGGTTCTGGTGTAGCCTGGGCTCACACACCGTGCTGTGATAACCTGAGGTTCTCTTGTTTGGTGAGCCCACCAGGCCAGATGTCCAGTGCTTGGAGAGCACAGCTGGAGCCAGATTTCACCCTTCAGTGCAGTTTTGGACTTAGAAAATGCTTGGAAATGGTGGTCACCCCTGGAGCCTGGTTCTCCACAGAGTTCAAGCCATGGCTCAGCAGTGGGAGAAAGCTTTCTCATGCCTCACATCAGGTCAGGAACAGCCAGGTCCACACCAGGTACCATCCCTGCATGGCAGCCTGACCTCACAACCATCTGTCCTCTCACAGCTGGTACAGTGCCAGCATGAGAGCATAAAGAAAGCTGCTTAGATCTAATGGGCAGAAGGTGAGTGTACACCCACACCTGCACCAGGCTGACAGCACAGAGCTGGGACACCCAGCCCTGCTGGCAGTGGCTGTGGAGCCTAGTGTCTGCTCCTGCTGCACCCACAGCTACCAAGCCTCAGCACTGCTGGGTGCCACCTCTGGCCAGGAGCAATGAGAGCAAGGAGCTGGTGCCATCTGGGAACCAAGGGTTGTTTGATTTTAGGATGGATTTGCAGGCATTGCCAAGGCAGTCACCCAAAACCTTTCCTGGAACAGCTTAACCCTGAGATAACAGCAAGGCAGAGATGGATGTAAGGGCACTCCACTTCCCAGCATGGCCTGGAGCTGGGCCAGTGCTGGAGAGGTGAAGCTCCATCTCCTGCCACAGACCATGAGCTGCCACCTCCCAGGCCTGGTCAAAGTAATTAACTCAAAAACCAATTAGGAAATGAAGTTATAGAGCAGCAAGGTAATTAGGACAGGAGAATGCTCTCTCTTGACTGTAGCCTCAACCCAGGCAGAGATTTCAGGGCTCTTCCTCCTTTTGTGGCTGTTGAATAGTAACAGGCTCTGTTGTGGAGCAGCTTTTTCTCGCATTCACAGCTTTTCCACAGCTCCATCTTCCTCCGCTCCCGGAGTGGCTGGCGGCTCCCCCGCTCCTGCCTCATTCATCAGCCTCTTCTGGCATCCCAGGTCACTCCTGCTCTCTGCTTGCCTTTCCTCCAGCTCTCACAGGCATGGGGGGAAGTGAGCACAGAATCCCAGACTGGTTTGGCTGGGAAGGGACTTTAAAGATCATCCAGTTCCAGCTCCCTTGCCATGGGCAGGGACACCTTCCACCAGCCCAGGTTGCTCCAAGCTCCATCCAGCCTGGCCTGGAACACTCCCAGGGATGGAGCAGCCACAGCTGCTCTGGGCAACCTGTGCCAGTGTCTCAGCACCTCACAGGGGAGAATTCCTTCCCAATATCCATCTGTCCCTGCCCTCTGGCAGTGTGAACAATTCCCCCTTGTTCTGTTCCTCCAGGCCCTTGTCCCAAGTCCCTCTGCAGCTCTCTTGGAGCCCCTTGAGGCACTGGAAGGGGCTCTAAGGTGTCCCTGGATTTTCTCCCCTCCAGGCTGAACATCCCCAACTCTCCCAGCTTGGCTCCATGGCAGAGGTGCTCCAGCCCTCAGAGCATCTCTGTGCCCTCCTCTGGATGATGTTTATTGAGACAGAGACAGTGTGGATCACAGGAGGAATGACTGAACAGGATCTAGAACAAGCAGAGATCTCGAGTCACCAGCCCCAGAGATCACCATGGCACAGCCCTTTGTGCAGGGTCAGGGAGGGAATGTGCTTCACCCTGTATGACTGTCACTGCAAATCCCTATACTGTTGTGTGCCACATGCTGCTCAGCACTGGCAGGACAATGTGCATGTTCCTTGCACCAGTCACTTACAGTTTTTGCAAATTGAGATAGAAATGTGTGTAGTGAAGGTGTTAGTCAGGAGGAAGGAAATTAAAACCTGGGACACAGCACCTAGGGATAGGAGAAGTCCCCAGGGCAAGTAAGTCTGAGCATTTAGTCTTCCCAGAAGAGCTTTAGGTGCACATAGGTTACTGCTCCTGCAGCTGAGCCAGCTCTGAGACTGTCCTGGGTGTCTCTGCACGTGGTGTGGTAGACCATGGTGTGGTTTGTTCATGGAGTGTTGGTTCACACCCAGAATAACCCCCTGAGAGGATGTGGGTTCTAACAAGAGTGGCAAAACCCCAAAGAAATGCCAGAGGTGGATGTTGTTGGGTTTAGTGGTTTGAAGGAAAACTGCTCAAAGGTATTTGAAGTGGAGTTTTGGAGGGGTTTGGTTTCAGTGACCCACCTGGCAAGAGAGAACAGTCCTTGGGGCTCTGAGAGGCTGTTTTGGGGTTCTGAGCTCACATTTGGGCACATTCAGCAGCTCCTTCCAAGAGCTCCAGTGGCTGTGACAGGGAAGGCTCCTGTCACCACTTCACGTGCACAGGAGAGGCTCAGCCCTGGGTCTCTGCAGCACAGGCACCTTGGCCACCAGCAGGATCCAGTGCTAACCTTCTCTTAGCAGCACTGGTGGTGAACCAAAATTCCCTGTCCTTTTAGGAGCCTCCACTGGACACAGGAGATGTGTCCCAGCTCTATCCCACATCAGTAACAATGTCTTGCTTTGTTCCTCACTAGCAATGTGACCAGAGCAAACCCCTCCAGCTTCTCCAGGCCTCTGGTCCACTCGGTGCGCAGGGAGAGGTACAGGGACTGGAGGAAACCAGGAAGGATCATCCGGAAAGCATGAGGATGTATCTGCTGGGAGCATGGGGAGACATTACTGAGCCAGAGCCATCCCTCAGGGAGCTGCACCACCTCACAGCAGTGGCATGAGAGCATCCTCCAGGCACCATGACCTGCAACCTGCAGCTTTCCTCACTGAGCCTGACATGGCCAAGAAGGAATGAGCCCCTTCCTGCTGGGAGCTCAGCCCTGCATGGTGAGGAGCTGCAGTGGAGACACCTCAGGCAGCAGCAGGATCACCCAAGGTGGGACAAGGCTTTTGCCACACAACACCATGAAGTGACTTTTCTTTCTTCTTTCCCGAGGGTTGAGTGGATGGAGAGTAGATTTCTTGGGGGAGAAATGAACTTGCTCCTGCATGAGCAGCCCTGAGAAGCCTCGGAATGGTTTGAGGTTCCTCTCTTCCTGCTCCAGGACTGTGTGGCCAATGAGCAGCAAAGTCCCAAAGTGACTGGAAAATCTTTGGTGTCCACTTGCCACCATTCCCAGGAGAACTTGCCTCCACTGGGACACTCAGAAGTCAGGGCACTTTGTGAATGCTGAATCCCCATTAAGCCTCATGCACTGGGAGACTGTACATTCTTTTCTGCTTTTCCTCACCCTTGTTAAATGAGTTACTCCAGGGTGGAAGGGGGAAAACGCCCTCACCAGTGACTCAGAGATATGCCACCAAATGCAATGTACAGCAATGACCTTGTAATTAGCTTTCTTTGGAGCATTCCCAGCAGTTGAGCCAAATAAATGTAAGAACCACTTTCTAATGAGCAGATAGCTGGGGAAGGAATACAATATTGCTCTTTTAGAGCCTGTGGTTTAGGCATAAAATTAGATCTTAGAGGCAAAAGTCAGTTGTCACATCCTGCACCCCACGTAGCAGTTGTAGGCAGTGTGGGACTCAAGGAGTGCTGGAGGGATCCTGACCCTGGGCTCCAACAGCAGCTGTCCATGGCAAAACTGCTCCTTATTTGCTGAACATAATGTTTGGCTCAAACACAGCCTGTTTTGCTCGTTGCCAACCATTTATAAACCTGACTCAGACTCACAGACACATTATCCAGCAGCAGATAGGGAAGGGAGTCGGAATAGATTATGCATTCATTATCCAGAAGTAGCCACCAGATATGTTTGCACATTTGTCTGCTGCTCAGTTGTTTGCAAATTGGTCCTGTTGGTCGATGCTGTGTTTGCTCAGTCATCAGGGCTGGAGTCACCAGGGCCAAGGAGAGCTCTGTCCCTGAGCTTGGCCCCCAGACCTGGGTGCTGTACAGAGAGGAGTGTCAGGGGCTGTGATGTGTTTCCCCCAGAGTTAAACATCACGAGGAAACTGGCTGAGCTGTGCTCTTCAGCTTCCCAATCCTCTATCCCAGACAGGCTGGATAAGTAACTTGGATGTAAACCTCTCCTTTCACCTAGGGCAGATGAATTTTCTACCTTGAAGTTCATGCCTTGTGTTCAGATTTCTGCACATTTCAAAGCATAAACTCTCTGCAAAGTTGTGCCTCAGCTCTGTGACACTGTGGCTGTTCCCTGAGGCCTTCACAGCAGGTACAGCCACAGGTGACAGCAACAGATGGAGAAGGTGTCAGGAGGAAAAAAGGTTCAGAAAGAGTTTCTGGGTGCTGAGGGACTTTGCTTCCCTGGGGATGAGTGTGTTATGTGGGGGATGTTCTCCCCGCTCCTCTGTGAGTGTGTTTGAGTTTGCTGGGAGCACTTGCTATGGAAAAAGGGTTTAAATAGTTTAAAATTATTTAAATTACCTGCTGCAGTGGGGCAGGATAGGACTGGCCTCACTGCACACACTGTGCTCCCAGCCCCAGCAGGACAGAGGGACCTGAGCAGAGACAGGAAGGGTGAAGGGCCAGGACTTGCTCTGCTGAGCCACATGCTGGATTTATTCCTGTAAATATGGTCATGTTTACTTCCAATAAACTCTTTTCCATATGTGGTGTTCAGTTTTTCTCCATTCTCATTCAGCCCCTGCCTCTCTCTGCTGGTTTTGGCTTTCCCAGCCTGGGAGGTGATGAAGACACTGGCTGGAAGCTGATAGTGTCAGGGGTGATCCAGGATGGCTTAGAGGCATCTTGGATGCTGAATTTATAGCACAAATGTTTCTTCTCTTGTCCTTCGTGCAGAGGAACCCATGACTGCAAACCAGAGTCTTGTTTTGGGATGGTTGTAGGTTTGCTTTGGGTTTTTGCAAATGTTCAGGTTGCTCTGAGCTTAGCTGGAGAAAGTCTTGCCCAAGGAACACAGCTTGGAGTGGGAATGATGATGGAGGGGAGCTCAGGATCCACTAGTCTTCGGTGGTGTGGACCCCCAGAGACTTGATGAAACCCAGCACTGAGTGCAGAGCCCATGGGGCTCATCTGGTATTTGCACAATGAGCTGGGTTGACCCAAGGTCCAGGCTGATGAGGACACTGTCAGTGGTGACCTCTCTGCTGAGATAGCTTCAGTTCCCCGAGGGGGTTGGGTCTGATTCTGTGCACTGTCACCCTCAGCACCCTTGGACACACATTTCCACCTGTGCAGGTGAGGCAGGTGACTCCTCAGTGAGGAAGGGCCATGACACTGTGATACACAAGAGATTACTCCAGACAGGAATTCCCTAGAAGACATCCCATGTGCTGTAACCAGCAGTGTGTCAGACCCAAACCAGCACAGCCTGCACTGAGCTGTGCTGTTGATTACAGAAAAAGACACAAAACCCTCCCAAAAAAGATATGAACCAGCACACAGTGTATGTCCTGTGCAGCCTCTCACCTCAGGACACCATGTGCAGCTTCTCTTGAGTGCTGCAAACTCACCTCGTGTGGCTTTAACTCAGTGATGCCCTGGGGAGGGAGGATGAGGGGGCTGATGGCTCTGCTTTAAATAAACTCTGTGGGCTGTACTTTAACCACACTTTTCTTAGAAACTTCCTTTTTAGCTTGAAATTGAGTTTTTGCTGCCCTTCCAGAGGGAGCCAGTGAAAGCCCTGGTCACCCTGGGGGTGGCTGCTTGCAGGAGTGTTCAGGGAGGCTTTACAGCACCAGGTTTTGACTGTCTGGGGAGTTAACTTCCTGCAGGGACTGCTTCCATAAGGTCCCAGAGAGTTCACTGGGATGGAACTAAAGACAAACCCCAGGCCCCTGAGCTCCAGCCCCACTAGGTGTCCCTCTCGGCCAAGGCACAAGAGCTCCTGAAGGAGCATCACCAGGAAAGAGGTCCAGGGAAGCAGGAAGGAACAAGCTCCAAGTCCCTGATCCCTCTCCCAAAGTCCAGAGAGGAGGGGGCCAGGAGAAGAAAGACTGAGTGAGCAGGAAACAAGTGTCAGCAGGATGGAGAACTGAGCCAGGCAGCTCCCAGCTGCTGGATTTGCCTGCAGGATGCTCAAGTGAGGCACTTTACAGGGAAAAGCAGCCCTGAATCCACCTGGGAAGTCTCATCCCTCAGGTTAAAGGTCCAAGAGTTCACCAACAGCCACCAGCCCACTTGACTTTTACCCTCCCATCAGTCTATCAGCAGCTCTCGGGCTCTTCCCCCTCTGCCCCAGCACTCAGTCAGCAGAGGAAACACTTCCACGTGTTTCATGTGCAAAGAAACTCCCTCTCAGACCCCAAAAGCTGCATTTGGTGTTGATGTGGCACATTTCTGACCCCACAGGATTTTGGGAACACAAACCCAGCCCCAGTCTGTGCTCAGAGCTGGCAGGGGCACAGCACCACTGAGCTGGGGATGGGAAACTCTAGAGTCACCTCAAATGGTGGCAATCCCAGGGGGTTGTGTCATCCAGCAGCAGTTCAGAGGTGGAGCAGAGTCAGGCACACCAAACACGAGGGGCTGATGTTGGTGTCTCCTTGGACAGATTGTCTTAGAAACTTGGAGGAAAGTAAAGAGATCAGAGAGTCCAGTGCACTCATCAGGGCAACCTCTCACCCTGGGTCAGGGAACAGGGAGCCCCAAGGATTTTGTCCTGCTGGGAACTATTGGGATCCCAGGGGTGGGATGGAAAGGTGCAATCCCCTGGGAGTGAACCCATGCCAAGAGAGTAGCTATGGCTTTCTCCTGGAGGGTGGGGATGAGTCTCTCATTGTACCTGTGACCCCAAGATCAGGAATGTTCCCTAAATGCCCATTCTGAAGCAGACAAAGCTGTCTCAGGTCCATGCATAACCTAGCAGGGGCTTCTTCCATACAAACAGCATAAGCTTTCCCCTAGCCTTGCTCACCCCAAAAGAGCAAGAAGAAAACACCAGCTGCCCAAGAGAGCCCAGAGAAGACACTGCAGGATGCAGCAGTGAGTTGTTTCCTTACTGTGAGTGTTTTAATGCTGCAAACAACTCCAGGACTGACAAATCCACCTTGGGACCCTTCCTATGGAATGAGTTCTTCTTGCAGCATGTGCCAGTGATGCAAAGCCTCATCTCAGGGACCTGCAGTGATCCTCGTGGCAGCCCAGGCTCTGTGCAAGCACAGCTGGGGCACACACAGCACACAGAGAGGGGAACGAGCAGGAGGGAAAGACACTGTGTGACACAAGGAATGCACAAACAGCATCTTTCAGTGGGCAATGCCAGCCCCAAGGCAACGTTGCTGCTTAGAGCAACAGCCACCTGGGCTAGAGCTCCTCGGCACGGGAAAAGTCTCACACGTCTGCTGCACTTACAGGGAGAGGGATGACAGATTCTCCCAAAGAAGAACAGCATGGAGAGTTGCCTTGGAGACTGCAGGAAGCACCTGCTGCCAGGTGACTGGTCTCAGACCACAGTAGGTTCCTGCCAGAAGGGTGAGCTCAGCCCTGTGTGCTCCATTACCAAACACTCCTGGGGGGAAGAGGGAATCTGTGCAGGGATGTGATGGATCAGGCTGCATGGAAACTGGTTCTGTGCCATGTGCTCCAGGATGGCTCTGCTTGAGCAAGCAGGTTGGACCAGGTGACCCACCGTGGTCCCTTCCAACCTCAATGACTCTGTATGATGAACATGTAGGGTTTGCCCTCAACCCAAACCCATTAAATGGCATCATAAAGGTTTCCCCCTTCCATTTAGACCCAAAAAGAACAGAAAATGGGGATTCCCCATCAATTAAAACCCATAAAATCATGGTAAAGCCAGGTTTTCCTTCAGCTGAAGCCTTTACAATCACAGGTAAAGAGAGATTCCCCTTTGATTTAAACATAGAAAATAACAGAAAGAGAGGTTTTCCATCAGTTTAAACCCCTTTTCCCCTCAAAACCCTTTGTCTCTGGGTCACTGGGATGCACAAGGGAGGGACTGGGATGGGACTGAGGGACTGGGATGCACTGGGGACTGAGAAGAGGACATTGAAAGGAGACCTGCATGCCCCACACTGCCCACCTGCTCAGATGTGCTGCTCCCCTCTCCTTCAGCACAGAGCTCAGCCCTTGGCACCTTCCCTGAGCAATGCTCTGTCCTCAGGTGCATCCAAGTTCTCCCCCAGCCCCTGGAACATGTTCTCACCATCACTCATTGAGAGATTTCCCCCAGGATTGCCCCATGGGCTGCTCCTATCCAACAGCTCTGTGTAGCAGCTTTGCCCAGATAAAGCTCTGTGAGCTGGTCCCAGCAGTGCCCACCCCCTCCTCATCCTCACTGCCACCCCTGGGGCTGCTTCATCCCCTCCTCATCCTCACTGCCACCCCTGGGGCTGCTTCATCCCCTCCTCATCCTCACTGCCACCCCTGGGGCTGCTTCATCCCCTCCTCATCCTCACTGCCACCCCTGGGGCTGCTTCATCCCCTCCTCATCCTCACTGCCACCCCTGGGGCTGCTTCATCCCCTCCTCATCCTCACTGCCACCCCTGGGGCTGCTGCACATCCTGGGGTGGAGCTGCCCACGATGGGGGTGATGATGGCTAGGAACTGGGGACATAGGGCTAAAAACAAGTGCTCAGCACCCAGTGTGGCTCTCCAGGATGCAGAAGCACAAACAAATGTTCATAAATCAGAGGAAGTCCAACAGGAGGAGAAAGGAGATCTCTCACCCTGTGGTCCTTAAGTTATGACCACTTTGGATTTGACCTCAGACTCTCAGTGACCTTTTAGCCTGAGATCCTTGAGGGACTGAAGGAATGGTTTAGGGGGTGTTGGGATGGTTTGGCAGGTACCAGAGGGTTCTTTGTAATGCTACAGATCTGTTAGAGGGTGCTGGGAGGGATTTTGGGGTGTCCATTGCACTGCAAGGGGTTTGTTGATTGTAAGGGGTGGTAGAGGGTGAATAAATATTTTTGGGACATGCTGAGGGGATTTGAGAGGGACAGGTGGGACTTTTTGAGAGTGCTAGGAAGGATTTTGGAGGTGCAAAAGGATTTTTAGAGATGCTGATGTGCAAATGGGATTTTAAGGAGTGCTGGGATGGGTTAGGATTAGCTCACAGCCCAGATTTGGATAGAATCTTCAAGGTTTATGAAGTGCAGGGATTATACCCACCCAGAGCTCTGCCTAAGCATATGGGTGGCAGCAAACAGCACCTTCACCTTGGGCTCTTAGAGGAGGAAATACTTTGTGCTAGAGATTTGATGCATACAGAGATGTTTGTATATATTTGTGGAAAAGGTGACTGTCCCCAGGCACTTTGGTAAAGTGCCCAGCAAACAGATAAAGCTTCATGTCTCAAAGCACAGCTGAGGAAGTGATGGGGAGGAACTGAATCAGGATAATCCCTTTTCATTCCACCAGGGAGCATAACTCTAATGATTTTGATGGTAAACACTTCTGCAGGTCAACATTCACTCTTCTTCTTATCTAACTGCCCATTAGTAATTCCCTCTGGACAGCCAACTGCAGAACCCAGGGCTGTTTGGGCAAGCACAGATATGGCAAATAGTCAGGAACTAAACCTCCTCTGCAGTGCTGCAAGTGGCTGTAGCTCAGCCTACATTCAAACCCACCCTGAGCACCCCCACGAATCCTGTTGTCCCTCCTCAGTTTGACCAGTGACTCAGGATTTAGTGACTCAGGATTTAGTGACTTCATTCCATCCCAGACATGTTTGATTTAAAGGAACTTTGGAGAATATGGTTCCTATTCACTGGCTATGAGGAATATGGTTTTAAGCTCATAGTATTTGAAGGTGATTTTCTTACACCTCTCTGGGATGAATTTCTGTCTTTGTAAGGAGCATGACCACACCATGATTTGGTCAATCCAGATTATCACTGCTGTTCTGGTGCTGTGAGCAGGTCCTACCCCAGGGGCTGGAGAGCTCAGTGTTTCAGCACAGTCACCACTTTGGGTGCAAACACTTCATCCTGCAGGTTCCCTGGTTTCCCACAACCTTTCCTCCCCCAGGACATATCAGCATATTTCCATATTAAGCAAGTGCTGGATGATGAGAGATCAGGAGGTTGCTCATGATGTCAGAGCCCTTCTATTTCCAGTGGTCTCCCATGGAGGAAGGAGTCCTGGGGCTGTACTGCTGCTGACGCAGTGTTGGGGAAAGCCCTTGGCTTGGCCCTGCTGTGCTGAGGTTCTGTTTCCCCACTGCTCCAGGATCCCAGCAGTGCCTGTCTGGTGTGTGGGCAGCCTGTGCTGACACAGCCTCTTGCCCAGCCACTTACCCACATTTTTAGGTGGTGACTTGCAAATGTGTTTCCTGTTTATGAGCTGACAAAACCTCACCACAGCACGGATGAACATGCCAGGCCAAGGCTCAGCTCATCCCCCTCTGATGGCATCTGCTGGATGCTGCCTTGGCTTGGTGCTATTGTGAAAGCTTTCTTCCTCTTCCATAGAGCCATGGAGGTGGGAAGAGACCTTGAGAAGTCACCTAGGGAACCCCCTGCTCAAGCAGAGTCACCCCAAGAGGGTTGCCCAGGACAATGTCCAGATGGCTTTTATGCATCTCCAAGGATGGAGCATCACCTCCCTCAACCACAGGCAATACCTAGTCTAAGGCAGCCCAGGGTGCCATTAGCTCTCTTTGCAGCACAGATGCATTGGTGGCTCATGTCCAGGTTAATGTCCACCAGGACCCACAGTCCTTTCCTGCCAAGCTGCTTTCCAGCTGGGTGACCCCCCAGTATATGCTGGTGCTTGGGGTTGTTCCTCCCCAGGGACAGGATGTTCCACTTCTCCTTGCTGAACTTCAGCAGGCTCCTGCCAGTCCATTCCCAGCCTGTCCAGGTCCCTCTGGGTGGCAGCACGACCCTCTGGCACATCGGCCACCTCTCCCACTTTGGCATGGAGCTGTGTTAGAGGAAGTTTAAGTTGGATACTAGGAACAGGCTCTTCCCCCAGAGGTGTTTGGGCACTGAACAGCTCCCCAGGGCAGTGGGCACAGCCCCAAGGCTGACAGAGCTCCAGGAGTGTTTGGCCAATGCTCTCAGGCACAGGGTGCATTGTTGGGGTGTCATGAGCAGGGACAGTTGTTGGACTGATGATCCTTGAGGGTCCTTTCCAACTCTGTATATTCTGTGATTCAGCCAGTTTTCAATCCACTTCACTCTCTGCTCATCCAGCCCCAACAGCTCAAACCCCACAAGTGAGTGCTCCAAATCAGCTTTGCATTGGTAGAGAGGATGAGCTGCATTTCCATGTTTGTTTTTGCACCCCAAACAGCTGGAAAATAAACTTGGGAAAACCTGCAGATGATTCACTCATTGAGGGTGACCTGAATGGAGCAGAGGCTGGAAACTGAAATGCTGTGAATCCTGAGACCTGCCAACCAGGACCTTGGTGGCTTTTCCTGCTCAACACAAACAAAAGTGGCTTTAGAAGCTCCTGTTCTGGCAAGAGGCTGCTGGAGCATGTCAGCACCTCCAGAGCTGCTTGCTGATGCAGGATAAATATTTGCAAGAGAGTTTTGAGTCAAAAGGTGCCTTGAGTGTCACAGGCACAATTTTTGGTTAAACCCCCCCAATTCATTGAAATCTGCTCCATGGGCCTGTGTTCAGCCACACTCTGAGCTGGGTCATGGCACCCACTGGGGTCAGTGCCCCAAAACCAGCAAAACTCAACCCAAATCCACTTCTGCTGGGAAAGGAACAATCACTGGCTGCTCTGCACCTCAGTTTCTTTCTGTTTATTTGTTCCCCAGCACCTCACTGCCCCAAGGCATGTACCAGCCTTTCCAAGCCCAGCCCAGCTGAAAAATGCTTTGCCAAAAAACCCAGTGCCAACTACCATCATGGGATTGGCACACAAGTCTCTCCTGGGCAGCACAGGAGGCATCATCATGGGACAGAGTCCTGCTGCACACCAAGGAGCAGCTCAGGGCATCCCATGCCCAAGCCCATCACTGTTATTCCTGCTTGGGCATGGCACAGCAGGAGAAAACACAGGTCATAGATGGATTCATAGATTCATAGCTTGTTAAGGGGTTGGAATGGACCTTAGAGATCATCCAGCCCTAACCCCCTGCCCTGGGCAGGGACACCTCCCACCAGAGCAGGTTGCTCAAGGCTTTAGCCAACCTGCCTGGGGAGGCATCATCATGGGACAGAGTCCTGCTGCACACCAAGGAGCAGCTCAGGGCATCCCATGCCCAAGCCCATCACTGTTATTCCTGCTTGGGCATGGCACAGCAGGAGAAAACACAGGTCATAGATGGATTCATAGATTCATAGCTTGTTAAGGGGTTGGAATGGACCTTAGAGATCATCCAGCCCTAACCCCCTGCCCTGGGCAGGGACACCTCCCACCAGAGCAGGTTGCTCAAGGCTTTAGCCAACCTGGCTGTGAACACTGCCAGGGTTGGGGCAGCCACAGCCTCCCTGGGCAACCTGGGACAGTGTCTCACCACCCTCACAGCAAAAACTTCTTCCTGAGGTCTCATCTAAATTTCCTTCTTTCAACTTCTCCCCATTGCTCCCTGTCCTGTCCCTGCAGTTCCTACCCAAGAGTCCCTCTGCAGCTTCCCTGGAGCCCCTTCAGCTCCTGGCAGGTTGCTCTGAGGTCTCCACACAACCTTCTCTTCTCCAGGCTGAACAGCCCCAACTCCCTCATCCTGTCTTTGTGGAGAAGGTGCTCCAGTACTCTGATCAGCTTCATGGCCTCCTCTGGACTAGAATCTAGTCACAGAATCATGGAATGGTTTGGGTTGGAAGAGACCTTAAAGCTTATCTAGCTCCACCCCCTGCCATGGGCAGGGACACCTTCCACCAGCCCAGGTTGCTCCAAGCCCCATCCAACCTGGCCTGGAACACTCCCAGGGATGGAGCAGCCATAGCTCCCCTGGGAAACCTGTGCCAGTGTCTCACTTCTTCCTAAGATCTCATCTAAATCTATCTTTGTAGCATCTGAACTCAGTCAGGCTGAAGTTCAAACCCCACTACCCAAAGAGCTCAAGCACACCCAACTGCTTCGCTCTGCTGTAACTTGCCAGAATTTGCATTTTCTTTGTGCAAATGGCTGCAAAAAACAGCAAAAATTGCCTTGAAAGTGCTTAATGATCTTCCTTCTTAAAGTTCCACCTCCTGAAAGCATGTGATTGCAAGGAGATGTGATTGCTTCTGCCTACCCAACCTTTTGGCTGACAACCAACTCAACAAAAACCACCAACAAAGAGCCTCCTCCTATTTTCTTTGGAAAAAACCCCTCATGACTCCAGCAAACAAAGTCACACTGGTCTGAACACCAGTGCTGGCAGCAGTGAGGGCTCAGTGTGAGCACTGAGGGAAGTGAAAAAACTTTGCATTTGTGTAAGGCTGCAGAATCGAGTTGCCAAACAGGATATAGGCAGGGAAACCAGCTGGGTGAGGAGGCTGTGGTAGCTGTCTGAGGGGACACAACCATCACATGCTGGTGCTGATACCTCTATTAGGATGAGGAATAGTTGATCTTTTTGGTGGTTTGCTGCTTATTTAGACTCTGCCCTGGGTACTTGGTTGCTATAGGAGTTTTTGATATGCTTTGAGAGTTTTGAGAGTTAGTTTTGCTGAAATAAATGTTGAAGTTCACAAATCCCTGGGTTTGTGTCCCTGGAGCCTGGGGAGGGATGTCACAGGGCAGCAATCATTGAATCATTAATTAAGGTTGGAAAATACCTTTAAGATCATCATGTCCAATTGTCAAGCCAGCACCACCACCATGTTCATCACCATGTCCTCAAGTGCCACATCCACATGGTTTTGAACACTTCCAGGTGTTGTGACTCCACCACTTCCCTGGGCATCCTGTTCCAATGCTTTAAAACTCTTTCCATGACAACATTTTTCCTAATAGCCAATCTAAACCTCCCCTGGTGCAACTTGAGGTCATTTCCTCTTGTCCTGGCACTTGTCCTTTCCCTGATGCAAAGAGCTGGCTGAGACCCCATAGGACAGAGTTCCCAGCTGCATCCCTGGAGTGTGAAGCTCTTCCTCCCTGGCTCTGGGCTGTGGGTGAACCAGGGAAGGCTCAGAAGAAATTCAGCCCAACCCTTCACCTATTTTTGTGTTCCTACTTGTGCCTGTGCTACTTTTCCTGCCCTGGCAATCTGCAAGTTCTAACTGCTTGGCTGGAGACTGGCTGCTTTGGCTTCCCAAGGTCAGGCATGTGCCACATCCCTCTTTTCCCTCAGGTTCTTTTCCGACAGCCTGAAGTGAGTGCCAGAGGATTCAAAAGTAAGTTCAAACAAAAGCCTGGCAGGAGGAAACTGCCTGGGGTTTATATATGCATTTCCTTGGCTAAAGAAAGCCTTTTTTTCCCCAGCAGAGCATGCAGGAAAATTCCCACCTGCTCTGTCCCCAGCCCCTCTAATCCCTTTATGGTGTTTGTGCTGGGCTCCCCTGCCCCGACCCTGCTCTTTGCCTTCCCTCTAATCTCCCCATCAAACTGTTTGGGCAGGACACAAACCACCACAGGTTGTTCAGACAAAACCCAGGGAGAGGGAAAGCTCTTGCATGAGGCTCCAGGAGATACTTTGGGGGTTTAACAGCTAGGGAGAAACTCCCTCAGTTCTCAGCAAAATCCTTAATCCTGGAGGATAATTTAGAGTGAAACCCAAACTCTCTATCCCATTATCTCTGCTTTCTTCTGTGCCTAGGGCTGATACCTGTTGGGCAAGTGTGGGAAGGGATCTGACAGCCAAGGCTGCAAGGGTCTCAGCCCCCTGCCCTGCTGCAGCACCAGCTTATAGCTGGGGTGGAAGTGTCAAAAATCACCCAACAGGTAAGTTAGCCCATGTTTAACCCCTCTGTGGTAAAACCTGTTGTTTGCTACTGAAGGTTTTCAAACTGGAAAACTTGCTAAGGATTTATTACTGCTATTAAAGCAAATAATACCTTTGGTGTATTTTGGCAAGGCTGGAAAACACTTGGACTCATAAAGCCTCAAAGTCAGAGAGGTAAAAACTGGAAGTATTTGGGCTTTGGCCAGATCTTCCCAGGAGGGTTCTCCGGGCATCACTGCCTGCAGGTTGATGGGTATCACCTGAAGAAAGATGATGGGAAAGGGACCAGTCCTGCCACATCCTGCATTGCCTGCAGCTGCTGGGTGATCCCTGTGGGTACCAGGATGGTGTCCCAGCCGACACAGCTGAGGTGATGGTTGGTCTGGGCTGTAGCAGCAAAGCAGAATCAGCTTCTCTTGCCTCCATCCTTTATCTTGAGAAACTCCTCTGTGCTGTAGCTCTGAACAGGCTTCAGCAAAGTCCTCTGGAGACTTAATCTGTGACCTTTTATTTCTACAAGGACACCTCTGCTCCCTTCCTGCCTTAGCTCCGCCAGGCACCCGACCTTGGGCCAGTCACTGATTCCCTGAGTCGGGAGCCTCGTGGTGGTTAATATTTACTGTGCCTGGTGTGGAGAGGAGCAGGCAGGAACCCACTGATTGCAGAGAGCAGGACTTGCTTGGGGGTAAAATGTTATTCAAGAGGCTCATGGATTCAGATGTGAACTGGTGTAACAGAGTTGATGCTATAGAAATGGTTGGAATTAGACTCTGGTGAGGTAAGACTTGATCCCAAGACAAGCTAAATAAGCAGATGCCTAACATTGTATGGCAGAAACACTTTTTCCTGCTTAATAAAATCCCTTTTGGCATGAAATAATTCAGTGTATTTGGTGAGCTGCCTCAGGTGTGGCGTTTGGGCAGGGAGATGGGACCGTGGCACTTGGGGACATGATTTAGTGGTAGTCTTGGCATTGGTGGGTGATGGTTGGACTTGATGATCTCAGAGGTCCTTTCCAGCCTAAATGATTCTATGGCCATGTGCCCACAGGTTGGTGTCATCCCTGCTGCCCCCAAACAGCCACAAACACAGTGTTTGGCCTCCCAGATGGGCTTTGACCAGGTGAAGGATTATTGGTGTTTGCTCTGTCTTCCTTGTTTGGGTGTTTTGATGCTCTGTGGTTCCAGCAATTCACAGAGGAGCTCTGCTCCCCAGACCAGGGTACTAGTGACCTGGATTTTTGGATTAACACAGCTTAGATTTTGTTCTAAGTGGTTTGGAGCCCACTCAAGCTTTGGAGTGTTTCTGCAGAGGTGGGCACAGGCTCTGCACCTATCCAGGAGGGAAGCCAGAGCTTCCTTTGTGAATGAGGCTCCCCCACACTCAGCTAACTCAGGGAGGTGCAGAATCTTGGCTGAACCCTGGAATTGCACATGAACATGCTGTTGCTGGTCCTGCTGTCTGCTGTGAAGGTCTCTTGTCCCAGGCAACCAGCAGGAGGACAAGAGGGCACAGACTCAAGCTGTGCCAGGGGAGGGTTAGGTTGGATATTAGGAAGAGATTTTTTACAGAGAGAGTGCTCAGGCATTGGAATGTGCTGCCCAGGGAGGTGGTGGATTCACCATCCCTGGAGGTTTTCAAACTGAGACTGGACGTGGCACTTAGTGCCATGGTCTAGTAACCACGATCGGGTTGGACTTGATGATCTTGGAGGTCTCTTCCAACCTGGTTGATTCTATGCAGACCATCAGCTCTGGAGGGGTGGCTCACCCAGGTTGGGCTTGTGATGGTGGAGGGATGCAGATCCATCTCTGTCCTCCCTGCTTTGTGTGAAAGCTCAGCATCAGTGTCTGAGGCCAGTCCCATGGGCCCCAGCTCCCTGAGCAGGGCAGAGAAGGATGCAGGGAGCCAAGGACCTGAGCCCATCACTGCTCTGGCTCGGCCGCGTGTCGCAAGGCCGCCGGGAAGCTCTGCCACCGGCCTGCACACCCAGGGCAACATTTCCTCCTGCCCTGGGATGATTTCCAAACAGGAATGAGGAAATGCTGAGCTTTGCAACCTCATTTGTGGATGTGTCCCTAAAATACCTCGGAGAGGGAGGTGGCTGCTTTCAAGTGCACCCCAGTCACAGCTGCAGGAGACCCTGCAGGTCACCCAGGCAGCATCAAGGACATGGAGGAGACCCATGTGGCTCTGTCCTACTGCTCCAAGGAACCTTGGGCACACCCCTGGGTGCCAACCTCCTTCCCAGGAGGCAGTGTCCCTGGGCAGTGGGGTGGGTGACACAGCCTGCTGCCACTGCTGTCACCACCCGGGCACTGAGATTGCTAATTTGGTTTTGCTTCTCTCGCTGCCAATTTCATTTCCTGGTTCTTGTGCAATCCCAGGTTTCTTCCCGGTTCTTTATCTGCCTGTGGGACCAAAACACCTTCAGAAGCAAAACAGAGCTGGGGCTTTGGGTCAGTGCCTGGGAAGGAGATGTCCCGGGGGTGGCAATCAACTGTGAAAGGGTTTTTTTAGCTGCTTTGGTGCAGATGTTTTATTGTTTTGCAGAAAAACATTCCTGGGGGTGAGTCAGGCAGCCTCAAGCATGAGACTGCCTTCAGGACTGAGGGAATTAGCAAAACCCCAACTGCTTTGGAGCCCAGTCATGCTTTAAAGTCTTTTCTCCTCTTGTAACATCGGAAAACTGCTTAAAAACTGCGAGCCACAGTGTGCTCACCCCGCTGGGTTTGCTGGGGGTTTGTCAAAATCCTTCCCTTCCCACAGAAAAGGAATAGTGGAGTGTTTGAGGTAACACCCAGAGGCACCAGCACGGGCTGTTTGCCTCTGCCCAGTGTGCACTGACATGTTTGGGGTCTGTCTGCTCCCCGAGTGCAGTATCCATGGAAAACTGCACAGGCAGTGGTGCATTTAATTCATCTAATTGGATCTGTGTTCGGCTCAATAGCTGGAAATTGCTGCTATATTGAAATAATCGACTCAAATTCGCACGTGTTGGCTTAGGAGTTGTAGCTGACTGTAAATCACATCAGAGCCATTGCTGCGTGGGGAGAGTTTTGGGGGTTTAAAGGTACTTTACTGTGCTCCAGGGCTTAAAAACTGTACTTTAGCTCCACGGCTTATAGATGCAAAGGGCTTAAGTGGGGGATTTCAGTGTTTTTCTGGTAACTCTCCCTACAGCCCTCAGCCTTTCCTTCCTCCAACACATGGAGGAGCAAACACAGCCCTGCTGCAGGGGCTGCAGCCAGGTGGGCAGGAGATGTCTCTGGGGTGTCCAGGGCAGGATGGGGGGACAGGGGTAGTGGTAGAGCTGCCAGGCATCTGGCTGTGTCTGTCCCTGTCCCCAAGGATCTCTCTGACCCTGTCCCCAAGGGATCTCTCTGCCTCTGTCCCCAGGGATCTCTCTGCCATTGTCCCCAAGGATCTCTCTACCCCTGTCCCCAAGGATCTCTCTGCCTCTGTTCCCAGGGATCTCTCTGCCATTGTCCCC
>NW_008674268.1:0-39573 GCF_000695815.1 Acanthisitta chloris
TCCTTCCTTCCTTCCTTTTCCTTCCTTTTCCTTCCTGTCTGTCTGTCTGTCTGTTTCAATTTTGGTCTCTAAGCCATATCACAGAATTAAATGAAAAGAGTTTAAGTAGATGACTCAATCCTGCAGTCTTCACTTTTGCAAAAATCCTTTTATGACTGAGGAAATAAAACCACACATCACCAAATGTCCTGTTATTTAGGGACTGTGAGAAAAGCAAGTGAGCAAAATAAGGCAACATAAACAGGAAAGGAAAAGGAGAACAATAGACCTGTAGACCTGAGTGCAAACATCTCTTTGTAAGAAATTCTTCCTTTGCATCAGTGACACAATGTTTACTCCCTTACCAGGGTCTGCACAGGGAAAACTGAGAATGTGAGCTGCAAGTAACCCCTCCTGCACTGGAGATTGGAGAACATGTTTGCACTCAGCATCACAGAATTTTACATTTTATATGAGGACTGGAGTTATGGTCTGCCAATCGTGGCAAATTCACCATTTCCACAATTGCCTCTATGTTGTAGAGCTTTTATTTTTGAACTTTATTATTCATCTATAGAGAGAAGAGACTGCTTACTTAAATTGTCTTCATCCTCCATGGTTGTTGGGCCAGGACTCAAGTATTTGAAGGGTGCTATGAAGGTTGACAGTATGCTTAGTTTTTCTAGAAGAAAACAGAAGAAAAGATACATATCAAATCACTCCTTAGTCAGTGTATTCAGATCTACTTCACATTCTTCTCAGGTCAAAGCATCTTAGCAAATCCTTCTTTTTTTCATTCCCTCCCCTCCTGCCTCCGACTCTACAGTCCCACCAAGGTTCAGTGAACTCTGATGCATTTTTTACAGCTGACATATGCAAATGCCAAACACATTCCTCTCGGTTTCTGCCCCCATGTAGTTCTCCTTGGCTGTGTTTCCCAGCGATGGTGCAGATCGTGAGACGTTCGAACTGGTCCAGCTGGGAAGAGTGTGGAGCAGTCAGCCTTGGAAGGAGGGACATGAGAACTGCTCTGATGGATGAAACCATCAACTCCTTGTTTTCTCTCCCTAATGGAGGCTGGACCAGAAGTCTTAGAGAAAGCTCAAGGGTTGAAGGCACAAGAGACTATAATAGCTTCTAATTACATAAATTGTTGATATGACTTTTGGAAAACCTTTATAGTTGCACAGGAAGCTATTATTCATACAATAAAAACATATTAGAGTGTTTTATTTCTTTTGACAACTTGTTTATTTAGCTGGGCATTTAGTTTATTTAAACTGAATTCCTCCTGAAAAACTGTGAGGAACAACATTAAGAGTGTCTATTTGAAAGAAGGTGATTAACAGCTTTGAAAAACTTAGTTGCTTTCCTAAAGTATTTCACTGTTTAGAAATCCTCAGCTAGGTGGAAATGCTCTGCATTCTGCACATTGTGAACAATGTTGGCCTTTCATCCTGTGGCAGAAGCACCAAAACCAGACCAAGAATGTATTCCTTCAAGTGGCACAGGAAAAATTCTTTCCATGGGGACTTTCTTTATTAGTGAGAAAATATTTCTCTGAATTTCCTTAAAGTACCTATCTGCTAAACTACCACTGGTCTGGGAGGCATTCCAGCTGAAGAGCTCCTAAGCTTTTTCAGCAGCACATCTGTTAGCTTTCTGGCCTGGTTCTTCCTACATTTGCAAATAATCCTTGTTCTTGTTTAAGACTGCTGTCAGAACCCAGGAAAACCGACTGCCTATGTTTGCCCTTAGCTGAGTAACACTACAGCTCAACTCTATTACGGGAAATCACAGTAAGAGCTGACTGCTCTTTGTTAAGTAAATACAATAAGCAGAATAAAAGATTGCCCAAAGAAAACCTCTTTCCGTCCAGAAACCTTTCAGGCCAGACTAATATATAATTAGAGCACAAATTAGCCTCCTTCAATTGCAATTTCATTAAGGGATTGCAAAGATGTCAGGAACCAAAAGAATGAAGCTATTTATGAACATTTGAGCCAAAAGATTTTCCTAAATGAATTCTCAGGCCATTTTTTTGCTAAGGCCTTGCTCACTTGGAAATGTGTCTCTGTATGACACCATTTCCACATGTGTGAGACTGTTGGGTTGTGACCATGATAAAGGCTGGTATTCACTTCTGACTTTCTCAGCTGGTTTCTTTGATTAAAGTGAAAAGAGTGTGGGCTTTTGGGACCTAATCCAAAGGCTACATGTGGTAAGGGGAACGCTTCAGGTGAGAGATTTAGGATTAGGGCAGCCCTTGGCTTCTGCAGCAGCAATGGCTGTTGTGCCTGGATACTGAGATGTAGTGAGCTGAAGTGTGTGCACTCCACCTGTGCCTGACTCTGACAGCTGTCAGACCTTCAGGACTAACCCGATGTCCTACACAAACCTAAATCTTTGCTGAGAAAATATCTGCACTTCTCAGAGACAGTTAACCCATTAACCAAGAAATGAGGACATGCTTTCTTGCTGCCGTGGCTAATGATCACTCCTGCCACCAATCAAAAAGCAAACCCATTTAGTTCTTCACTATACTATTATTAGGTAAAGGAATATTTTATGATTTAGCTTTCTGCCATTGATAGGTGAAATTTATAGTGTGGATTTAAAATTTATCAATTTCATTTTCCTTTTGCCTTAAGGGATCTTTTAGCCATCTTAAGCTTTTGTTATTACTGTTTTCCACCTGTCCAAAAGACCTTGCTAGTGCATTTGCTTTGTGTGGTGTAGAAACAGGATGTAAAATTTGCTGCACTCCTAGGGTGTGGGTTGTGTCAACCAAACTCAGGCAGGCCCCAATAACAATGCATCCTGTAATCCACAGAGAGGATAAAGTTTATAATTCAACATTTTAATCTATTGGTTGAGCAATGGAAGACTTGGTGTGTGTCTGGAAGGAGGAGGAGGGGAAGGTTTTGACTGAGCTATGTAAAAAGAGAAGAGCTATAGTGTGCACATTGCACAGATGAATTATTGAGCCTATGAAGGAGAAGATAAATGAGAGAATAATTAAATGTAGGTGTTTACAGGGAAATAATCTGGATAGCTCTGACTATTGGTATGACTGTGCACTTCCACCTTTTGCACATCATTGTCTATTGCCATACAAACCATGGGGCAGTACTTGAGTTTTGTCATCAATGGTGCAGTTCAGTGTCAATTCAGTTTATCATTTCAGAACAAGAACAATCAGACAAGATTAGAAGAGTTGTGTATTCACACTTTATGGTCCATGTGTATGTTAATGTCCATCACAATTAACCACATTTCCAGCAGATTGATGAAATCTCATGAACAAGAATAAAGGACAAGGTTGGATTCAAAAAAGCCATACAGAGAAATACTATTTAAACCTCCTTTTTTTTCTCATATCTTCTCCTTCTATGACTTTTTTTATTCCCCAAAAAAAGCAATGACATGTAGCCCAAAATTAAAGTGGCTATTTTTACCTAATAATTGTAAATGTTCTCTGTATTTGTCCAAGGAAATAATTTTTCAAGACTAGAAAGGGCTTAAGAGAAGAAAAGAAGACATTTCAAAAACTGTTTTCTGCAGAAATGCAGAATACATAACTCTACATTTATGAGAACCAATACAAAAAGCTATTACTGCTTGCATTACAGCTGAACCAAAAGCCTTTGATGACATGAAGAAGAGATTTCATGAGGGCCTACATGGACACAAAGAAAGCTTTATTTACAATGGAAATTGAGAAACAAAGAGCAGGTATAGTGGAATTTATTTTCAGCCACCATGGAACACTAATGCCATATGATAGCATCATATTTTGTAGCGTATTCACTATAAAAACAGCCTTCCAAGTGATGCCAAGTGGAAATCTGCTCTAGTACTCTAAGCACAAAAAAAATCACCATTTCTAATGAGAAGCCTATTATAGGAAGAAACCTCACTCTCCTATTTTGGGATGGAAAAGGATTTTGGTTCACTCTTCTTAAGAATATATTTTTGCAGCAACAAAAAATAGTTAAAAAATAATTAGGAACACTGTTTTGACAACAGCCATATTAATAATTTAAACAAAGAACCAGCAACAAAAAATAGGTAAAAAGTAATTAGGAACACTGTTTTGACAGCAGCCATATTAATAATTTAAACAAAGAAAAAAACATAGGCCAAGGTATGTTTTGTATGAAATACAGAAAATCGTTTAGTGCGAATGGTTCAGCAAAGCCTGGCATACAAGGCAGCCAAGTTTCCACTAAAATCTGCTCTTTTTGTGAAGTTGCTCTTGCCCTGGGGATGAAGTCAGAAGGCTGGTCACAGGTCCTGTAAATACACTTTTACTGTGAAGAAAAGAATACACATATACAGCTGTAAACAGCATTCGTGCCCTTCACACCTATCAGTATTTAAAGGGCACCACACAATACAGCTTGATCATCAACTCTACGGAAGTTCTTTCACTCTCAATCCCCAGAATAAAAGCAATGGGAACAGCAGGAGCTCAACACTTTCAAAAATCAGCCCTTATACATGTTGGACAAATTGTTTAGCTTTAAGAAGAGCAGACTGAGTGGGGTCATAACAGCAGCCTGCAAGCACATAAAAAGCTGCTGCATAGAAGAAAGGAGCAAACTGTATTCCATGTGCATTAACAAAACTAGAGGTAATGGACTTAAATTGCACCAAGGAAAATTCACTTTAGACATTAAAAAACCCTTCCTAACAGTAAGGATAATGCATTGCTGGAACAGCTTGTCTGGTGGGGAGTTGAGGAACTGTTGGTGCTGAGGGGCTGTAGGGACATGGTTGGCATCTGCAGGGGATTGCACCTGTCCTTGTGCCCATCCCTTATCTCTCCTATCCCTATGGACTGGAGAAAAACTTACCCTGACCATGAGATCCTGCAGTAGGTTCTGGCTCAAACTTGGAAAAACAAGTAGTATTTGCTACTATTAGATAATATCTGAGCAGAAGTTTGTGGATGCTCTTCTGCTTGGCAGCTAATGAGCACTATTTAGTAATTGGTTTTTATAAATGCAACTTCCAAACAGAAGAAGGATTAGACAGATGGATACCAGTGGTTTGCCAGATCAGCATTAATAATGTTTTACAGAATTAAGTTTCATTTTCATATTTGAATTGATTCTCATAAGCTACTTTACTTTGAATTAGTTTCATTTTCATATTCGAATTGATTCTCATAAGCTACTTTACTTGTCAGAGGTTTCTTCGATAGTATTCTTTTAAAAACACAATGTGGACATTATAAACCAGTCCTGAGTAATTAATTTGGGTTGCATAGAGTGAAATTACTCAGGAAGGGACAAATGTGATGCAATAATGTAAAGTCAACTGCAAAAGCTCTTGAAAAAAACCCTTATTTTTATTTCTCTAAACCAGCATTTGCAGCTACTTAAATAGGTACATTTTTACAGTTTTGTTAGCCTTGATTTATTTTGAAAGTGGGGGGAATCAGGGAGAAAGAGAGCCTGCACATCAGGAGTTAATTCTTTATCTTCCTTCTCATATCTTTGTCAGTTCAGGCTTGGGCTGACAGTGACTGACAGGATGAAGAGATTCTTTACACAAAAGAAAAATATGGCAAATTTGTGGGGAAAATAGCAATGTCTTTAAACCACAGCACTTACTGAGAACGGCTCACAGCCTCCTAAATGATTGCTTGTACAGCCTGCACGCTGCACAATTTAGTTTAAGTATCCAGTTTTCAGACAGGGATTGACTCGCTGGTGTCAGACTCAGCCTTTACAGCTGATAGTTTTCAGACAGGGATTTACTTGCTTGGTGTCAGACTCAGCCTTTACAGCTGAGTTTGACAACAGCCACTGAGTCACGAGTTCCTGAGTGTGCTGGGAGTCAGCAGCACTGCCCAAGTGCTTTTCCCTTCACAAATAGGAAGGCTGTGTGTGATGTGTCAGCCACGCTGACCAAGCTGTGCTGAGACACCAGTGAAAGGCTCCTGCAGTGCCAGTGGGGCTGGGGGACCATCTCCATCCTCCAGCCAAGCTGCAAGTGTGGCTGCCCTAACCCTGCGGAGGGCTGATGTTTGTGTACAGACAGCATTGTGTCTGCTGCAGGAGCTCCAGTTTGGTGCCTTGCATGCAATACATTTGAGCCCATTCCTCCTCGGTTTGTTTTGCTCTCTCAGTTCTACACTGAACAGCCTGAAGGTGAAGCTTTGCTGGCATCATGGACCCTTGAGAACCATCCATCAGTGCAGCTGGAGCAGCACATCTGGCTGAGCAGTCACAGAGACTGTGATCTGGAGGATATGAAAGGGTTAAAAAGACTATTCCTCTCTGCAGCTGTCCTGCTTGGCACCCCTCAGAGTGTGGCCTTTGAGGTGGATGGTTACTAAAGATCTGCTTCTTATAACTGATTTTCAGTCCAAGGCATTTGCAGTGATATCCCATTCTGGCCCATGTGGAACAGTAAGGAAAGCTTTGCCTGGAGATAGCAGAGAAATATGCTGAGAGAAAAACCTTGTTGGATATGACTTTTGACTGGAACCTTTTTCTTAAATGCAGGAAGAAAAGGGAATTTCAGAATAAGGAATTTGGGTTTTTAAAAGAGAAATATTCAGCATTACTGTTTCTGTTCTCTGCTATAGCAGGGACCTGAAATAAAGATGTAAAATATCACAGCACCTTTTTTTTGTAAGTCAGATAACCAAAGGGAAGACAAAACCACTGCATGTTTGGATAGTCAGCACTTCAGGAGAAGGTTTTCATCTGCATGAAGCAGGTTGTGCCTTGAGTTAGCAGTCAGAGGTGTAAACCTGGAGCCAGGAAATCTTCCTCTGAAACAGGGCAACAAGCTGCTCAGTGCGATGCAGTGCCCAGGCACAAACCCACCTGCCCCTGTGCCTCGTGCAAGCTGAATATGGCCTGCTGTAAGCAGACCTGCATGTTGCATTTATCATTTATTTATCTAGTTCTTGGGGCAGATAATGTCTTTCTGCTCTACTCTTGTTCAGTGGTTAACAAAATGGGATCTGTGTCCAAGATGAGAGCTCTGAAATGCAATTATATTAAGTAGCAATAACAGTTTATGGTCTTATGATACTGCAGAGAACATTGAATGTGAAACACCAGTTAGCTCAGGGGCTTGGCAGCTGGACTAATCCTTTTACCTCTGTGCATCCTGTTCCAGCTGTTTGCTGACCCAGAACTGCTACCCTTGGGAAGCTTTTGGGGAAGCGATGTGAAACGTTCTGCCAGTGCCAATCCAATCCCTAACTGGCAGTGGCAGATTCCTGCCCTGTGCTCTGGCCACGCTGCAGTCCTGTGTCTCACCAGTGCCTCTGCACATGGCTGCACTCATTTACTCTGAGGCCAAAGTAACTTCTGATTTATCACTTAAGAAGCAGAAAAGACCAGCAAAAAAAGCCATGCATGCGTGTGCATGGATTCATTCAATGTGGTCAGAGATGCATGGGGATATGTTTCATTGATAGAAGTTTATCACAGAAAAGACCAGCAAAAAAAGCCATGCGTGTGATTTGCATGGATTCATTCAATGTGGTCAGAGATGCATGGGGATATGTTTCATTGATCACATCATGCATTGGGACATTATTTCTTTTTACAGTGGCATGTCCTGAAGCTCCCTTCTCCTCTTTTTCCAGAATGAAGATAGTGGGGTTTACCTGCAAATTCACTGTATGAATGTAAATAGGTGTTTGCATAGACCAATCTCGGGGGTTGTACTTCAGCAACCCCTAACAGCCAAGTTCCTTCACTGTGCAAGACCATTAACAGAATGAAGCATGTTGTGTTGTGATATATTAATTTCTTATTACTTCCAGTAAGAGACAAGTAAGTAGAAACACAAGATGGTTGATGGATTTTTCATAAGAAAGGCATTGTGTATGTGTGTTGTTCTCTGTTAGATTCCATGGAAATCAATCTAAAATCTAGTTCGACCTAGTAAAATTAGATCTAAAACTATTCAATTTTTTTGCAAGAGTGTTTTTCTGTCCTGATGACTTGCTTGAGGACACATAGAGCTAAAAACTCTTGAGGTATTATCAGTTTATGTGCATCTGTCTGCCTGTGGAGTTATGTATTTCTAAGTGATCTGACTGTGGCTTAGGGATGGCAGTTTAAAAAACACATCTTTGCAAGCATCTTATGCTATTTGAACATTCTTTTTGGAAACATTTTTATTTTGCATTCTACAAACTGTGTCAGGCTTTTATTTCCTCTTTTTTTACCTCCCTGTTTTTGGATGTCATCACTTTAGCCAACAGGAGAAGCACAAAGAGAATAATTACATAAAAATCCATCAGTTCTCAATGTGTGCTGAATGGAGATGTAATGGAAACCATAAAAATGGCCGATAGATTTATCAAGCATATAATAAATCTGTGTGATGAACTATGACTATTTGATTGTATGCCAAACAGTATTATTAAAGAGCAAAACTCTTCAGTCATATGGGAAACTAGTTTGTCCAGTAGTAAGGTGGATAGGCTAGTTTTTCATTAGGCTGTGTCTACATACAAGTCAGCACTACTTAAGGAGACTTAGATAAACTGAGACAGAAAACTATATGAAAATTCTCAATTTGGGTTGAGAAGTTTGCCTATCACTAATCTAAACCTGTCTACTACATTATGATTATGTGGAACATGAGCAGTCGATGCCAAAGTAAGAGTGCCAAAGTGAGTAAAGGTATTTAAAAGGATGCCTGGAGACAGTGGAGCTGAGGGCTGGGGAAGCAAAGCAGCTGCCTGTGCAGGTGTTCCTACAGAGTGGATCTGTGCATGCAGCAGAACACGGAGGATGCAAAGCTTTGTGCTGCTCTACCTGATTTTGAAAGGTGTTGCTGCCTTCTGAAACCACTCAGGTACATAAAGTCTAAGGTGGGACAGAGATGTTAAACCAAACTTCAGTTTTCTAAACTCTGTCTCCAAGTTCAGCTGTCATCTGCTGTAAGAGAGGCTGGAGCACCCTAGAAGGGACTGATCTCGTTGGCATGAACACGTACAAATGTATGTCTGCTGAGGTAAGTACAATAAATCCCTCCCAGCAGGTGCATATTGATTTTACTTGGGACCTGGACTATTCATTTTGACTAAAAGACTGACTTGTAAATGTCCAAAGTTAGGAGACATGATTTCTACTCTACCTTGCTAGCAAATCTTGCCCTGTGTCCTGGTGGGTGCTGCCCCAGCCTGTGGCTGGATTTCATGGTGCAGAGGGAGATGCAATGCTCCCCTGAGCAATGCAGCCCCAGCAAGGAGGCTCTGCTGTCGACACATTTTCTTGATACTTTCAGTCCCTGATCTTCACTTAGTTTTGGGTAACAAACTGAATGATGTGTTACTGAATGAGGGATCAAGGCTCCTTCATGCTCACAGAGCTGGCACTGAAGGCACTCAAAGCACCACAAACACGAGGAGTTACCACACGGGGAAACTATCCGAAGATATTTGTATAGGTGTAGTGTGGATGAACATCTAAGTATTGATCTTATACTTTGTATGATGAGTTTCCCTGTAAAGTGTGGATCACTTAACATGGGCATAACAATGTGCTTCACCTCAACACAAACAGCACTTTCAGTTCATCTAAGACTTCATGGACCAGCCTGCAGCAATGGCCACAAATGCACATGCAGATGTAGCTGCCCATCTCCTTTCCATAATTAAGGGACTGATGTGAACCAGCCCCAGCTGAGGGCAGACACTGCCTGTTAGCACTCCCCTGTGACCTGTAACACCCTCCTTCCCAAACGGAATACCTGCTTGAACAGAAGGAAATGAATGGCCAGCATCAGAAGGCTCCACCTCGAAGAAAGCTTCACAGTGGTGAAAGGCTTTTAGAAGTCTGTTCTCTGTTCATTTACTGTAAGCAGCCAAGTATGACTCCTCTCTCTTGTATTTCCATAATAATAATGCACATTTAACCTGAATCCTGCCCTGATTTATCCCTTGTAACATGAGGCAGTCTTGTGTTAATGAATCTGTCTGTGGGCAGAAAGCTAAAGGCAGAACTGCTATAATTTACGGATGCTCTTACTGAGATACATGTGCTTATTGACAGCAAACAATTAACTCCAGGTGATGTAAGAGGGCTGAGATTTACAGAGCTTTCTCAGACAAGATGCTACTGACAGTAGTCAGGTCTGCTAATTGAGCCAGTTATTTAAGTATTTTGGCACTTTAATTCTCATTTGACCAGGTAGAAGCTGAGACAGCTAAAATGAGTTAGGGGCTGCCCTGGGTCTTGTTGGTATTCCAGTGCCTTTGACTACAAAGCAACTGCTGCAGTTTCACCTGTTAAGGCATGAGCCTCCAATATTTATTAAGCTTTCCATCACAGCTTGTAGAGAGTCTGAAATCTTCAGATTCATCACTGTTACTTTGTTAGTATTCTCTTTTTTGCCTTTTCAATCCTTATTCAATTTCAGCACAAATGGCTTTGAATCTTTTCCTCAATTAAGAGCAGTGACAGAGAAAAAGTTTGCTAAAGAAGGCCAAGTTTTCAGAGTGATGCAAAGGGAACCTGACACCTGACTCCCATCAACAATAATAATGGGGGCTATGCATCTAACTCTTTCTGCATTGTGCTGACATTGTACCCTTGAATGTTAGTACAGTCCAATAACTCTCCAAAGATGAGGCAGCTTATTTTCTCTGCCATTGCTGCTTTGCTGGCATTTTTATGGCATTCCCAGAAGTACTACCTGTCAGAGGAAGTACTTCCAAAGATGGCATTGCTTTGGGGTGATTGAGGATTGATGTAATTAAAGAGAAGGCAGTCTACTGCTTGCCTGTGGGTATTTTATATTAAGCATTTCACTGCACAGCTACGAGTGATAATTTAAATGATGACAAAGTTGGGCTGCTTTGTATGGGCAACAATGATTCGAACCAGGAGTTCAGGGATGTGAGTCCTCTATTTTGTGCTGAAAATTCTGAGAATACTGCAGAAGCAGAGCTTTCTAGGAAAACTTCAACCTTCTCACGAGCCATTTAACAATAGCAGGTGTCCCTGCCCATGGCAGGCAGGTTGGAATGAGATGATCTCTAAGATCCCTTCCAACCCAAACTGTTAGATCAGTAACACCACTAAAAACTCACAGAAACTTCTCACAGGAAGGGATAGTCCCAGTAACAGCTAGGGACAAGAAAGATTATTATTGGGAAAGGACTATGAAAAAACAGGTACATAATATTACATCATTGAATAAATCCCCTGTGTGCAGTTCTTGTTTTAAGTGGGATTATCAGATTAAATCTACACATGTTTTCTTACATATCCACATCTGGAGCAGTCACTGTAGACTTTCTTTCTTTATAGTCAGTAAAGACTTAGTGTCCTATGGCATGAAAGTGCATTAATTTCTTCCTAAAGTATGTGTTAGTCCTATTCTGTAACTTGAACTTGTTAAAAGCCATGTGAAATATCAGACATATTATTATCTCAGTGTTCACCCCTCTGAATAAACAGATGAAGTGGTAAAACCTGATGGGAAAGTTGCTCTTTAACACTACGGAGGGAGTTTGCTAAGGATAGTCTGGGAAGATGAAACAGCTCTTTGTGCAGGGAGTAGAGGAATCTTATTCTTCTCTTCCCTGCTGTAATGTCCATAAACTCCAATTACATTTATAACTTTACATTAAATGAAATATGTTATTTTACACAAGCACTTAAAAAGCCTACTAAATATCCAATAACAGTTTTCTTTATTCCCTTGTTAGCAGCTGCCATGGCAGCAGGACTCACACAAGAACCAAAGTGATTTAGTGCATTGATTTGCAGCTGGCACAGCCCTCTGTTCCCAAACAGAACTGATTAGCTTAGCAAGAAAGTGCCATTTACTTTTTATCGTGTTTCTTCTCTGCTCATCTCCCTTCAGTGGCTGCCAAGAGGAACAGAGGAGCTGTAACCTCCTGAGTGGGTTGCTTACTTTCTTCAACTCCACATTCTGCAATTCTGAGGGCTAATTTGTCTGGATAGTGCTGCAGCATCAATACAGATGCCAGGGTTACTGCCCTGGTGTGCTGAAAAGAGGTCCCAGGGAACTCCTTCAGGCTGTTTCTATACAAAATTAACCCTGACTATGGCAATCTTCTAAGTGTCCAAGAGCCCCATCTAAACCAGGATTTTAGATTTTCTTTCTCCATTTACTGGAAAAGCTAATAGGACAGTAAGGCAAAATGTGTGGCTGGAAAGGTTTTTCTTGAGTATCTCACTTTGGCTTCATAAACTGACACTAGGGCTTGTCTTCTAATACCTAACTTCTGGAGAACTGTGGGTACACTTCAGCACCTCTGATCTTCCATGTATTGAAGCTGTGGGGGAAACTCTTGACTAACCAGTTCAAAGTAAGGATTTTCTGCAGCACAGAATGACTAGCAGCTGCAATAAAACCAGTGGGAGTCATTGAATTAAGCAATTATTTTCCCTTGAAGACCAATTCATGACAAAAGCTCAGTTTGCTTTGGGTAAAATTCCATAATTTCATGGGTCAGTTCCTCAGCTGGACTGAGTATCCGTGACCCTACTGAAGTCCACAAATGTACATGGAGTCATACCAGCTGAGGTCAGTAGAATAACACTGTCTCAAACCAGTCAAATTGCTGACCCCACAAACTTCTCATGACTATTCAGTCTCATTAGTCCTTTCCAGTTCTCATGCAAACTGGTCAAAAATTCAAGGAAGCCAAAGCTTCTCAGGGTGTTAGATATTTCCAAGTCTGTTTCTAATAAGAAATAATAAGGAAATAAAAAAAAAAAAAGGAATGGGTGGGAGGCTGAAAATCACGGTTCAGAGTTATTTCTGGAAACAAAGATTAAAACATGAAGAGGGGAGAGAGAATTTCCTCCCTACTTTCAAGCTGAAATTCATTCTTAATAATATTAATCCTTTTGGACTCTTTACAGTTAGTAGAGATGAGGAGGCTAATCTCTGCCTCTTCCACACTGGAAGCTCCATTAGTTCTTCTAAATAGCTGGTGCAAGACCAGAGAAAGAAGTACATACACATTCACCTCCCTTTTCCTTTGATCTCAGCAAGAGATTATAAAACAGCTCCCATGCTCTGTTCTTTCATTTTAAAATGCAAAGCAATTTGTAACTTTCTTCCCTCTGGCACAGGAAATCCTGGTGAGGAAAGGGGCCTTTTACTAGAAAATGTATAGCTCACACTTTTCAAATGTATCTAACTCCATTAGTCATGTGAATTCAGTATCTTTTATTCCCTCATATGAGCCATCTTTCCTTCTTCCACCACAACAAAGAAAATCCTCTTTTCTGGTAAAGCAGGAGCTATTTGAACTGCACTGATTCAAAAG
The DNA here is from genome assembly GCF_000695815.1 of Acanthisitta chloris. Classification (NCBI taxonomy): domain Eukaryota; kingdom Metazoa; phylum Chordata; class Aves; order Passeriformes; family Acanthisittidae; genus Acanthisitta; species Acanthisitta chloris. The sequence continues at coordinate 13,277 of NW_008674268.1, forward strand.
ACTGCAGTATCTGCCATAGCTAATGAGCTCCTGACAAACTAGGGGTGTGCTGATAGGGCAACATGACTACAGTCCTCTCCTAAACCATCAGAAAATAAAAGCTACCTCTTTACAGGACTCACAGTACTGCAGATGTGGGTGTACTCACTCCCTGCAAAACCTTGCTCTTTTGGTACTATGTACCATTTGTTCTGCCTCTGGCAGCAAGCTTTAGTAACCATGAGTTGAATTTTAGGGTAAGATGACTCGTCTTGAACTTCATTGATTACAAAGGGAAACTCATGCCTTGCTGAGATATAGAAGAAAACAATTGGTCAGATAAACCCAACATCATCTATCTGATAATCTGCAGACTTTTCACACTTGCTTCTGTGAAAATCCATCCTTACATCTGGGTTTTCTTCCTGTGACAACTCGGACACAACGTGGCAGAAGATGGGAAAATAATGGCACTAAAGTGTAGACACAACGTGATGCCAGAAGGCAGCTGAGGCTCATACCTGTAGTTATATGGCACAGAAATACAGACAGAGGCATAAGTGTGTGCCCTCGAAAGTGGAACCTGTAACCCTGTGTCAGAGCCTAACAGAATCATTTAGGTTTGGAGATCATCAAGCATCAGACACCCGAAAAAGGGGCACGCAGGTGACAGCCTTCTTAGCGTGGTTTTGATTGAAGTAGTCAGTAATAAACACTGAAATTTAGAGTGTATCCCAATTGCCACACCCCTTCAGGGCTTGGGCAACTCGCTTATGGTCACTGGGAGGGACCTCTGTTTGTGACTTCTTCCTCAGAACTGATGTCCAAGCCCTGTCTTTCAAAGTGGGAGGAAACAGGAGCAGGGATTTCATCTTTGAAGCTGGGCTAGCTGGGGGTGGCAGTGAGGGTAGACCCTTGCACCCAGTGTAACACAGTTAGAGCATTCATCCAGAGCAGGGCTGTGGGAGGGCTGGAGACCTGCCCTCCTGGAGGTGGGATGGAGGGTCCTGGGGTGGCTGTGGGTAGGGTTGGGGGTACCTGCCAGTGCCCTCAGGGACCTCACAGTCAGCAGGCTGTTAATACAATCTGGCTACCTGCACATACTGTTCCCCTTCTATGTATATTTAATGCTCTTCTACATACATTTTAACTTTTAAATTAGACCAGTGACTTTTCAATGTAGGAAAAAACTCAGCAGATATTTAACAGTAATCCTCTTCCCCACAGCTACTGATGGAAGGCATTAATCCACTCAAAATACCAGTCCTTGCAGCAGCCACACACTTAATGACCATGCTTGACGAGGCCTTGCTTGGCTCCCAAGCACATTGGTGAAAATGTGCTAGGCTTGGATCCACCACAGAGACACTGTGGACTCCTCAATGTGGCACCTTGCAGCAGACCTGGCAGCACAGGAACATGCCTATCCCCTCATCAGCACCAAACCACCATTCTGAGCACAGCCCCTTCCCTGATGGGGGACTGGATGGGCCCCCAAGTGTGTCTGTGGGCAGCAAGTGCCAGCACAGGGAAGAGCTCATCCTGCCATGGGGCACATCGAAGCAAACCCTGATGGGGCCAACCTGCAGCACATCACACAGGTGGGTGGTTCTTTGTTTCACTACCATACACAAATGCTAGGTCAGTGTAGCAAGACAATATTTATAACCTCAGTCTTCAGTGAGAGAAATAAGGTGTGCTCTGATTTGTTTAGTTTTGTTGTATTGTTCAAATTTGGAATCCATACCAGTGGGATAGATTTGGAGTTATGAGGGTCACACCTATAGTACTATGGTTAAAGACTGAGACATGGCAACCATATATATTAATTTTTCAAGGCATTTGATTGTCCAAGACCATTCAGAATGCACAGAAGCATTTGTGCTGAGAAAATTGAAGCACTTTGGCCTTGGCTGAGCTTCAGCAGACAGATTTGCCTCGTATTTGTTAATGAAAGAGAGTGAGAGAGAGGGAGAAAGAAAAGGTGGCAATTTGTCTCCAGAAGTAGCCACACAGTAAATCTCCAGTGAAGAGTTTTATGGCAGAAAGCCCATTTTCACTATTCTGCTTCCAGATTTTATAGATGGTTATTAGGATTTAAGTAATTGTTTAATGCTGATGATTTAAATACAAACAATCCCATCATTTGTTTTGTTGGTCCTGAGTGACAGAACTTCAGAGTTGCAATGTGACCTCTGCCACTTCCACAGATGACTTACTAGCAAGAAATGAACTTCTTCAATTCAAAAGAAATGGAGAAAAAAATCCATATCTTCCCCCACCAAAGGACAACAAGATCATAAAGTCATGTTCCACATGGCCTTGATACTGTAAGGTGGTTCAGGCTGTAGATTGAGGTCTGTGTCACCGATATGTGTAGAGCTCAAGATCTGTCTAGCTCATGTCTACTGCTGACAGAGTGATTTGTAACTAATTTGTGCAGTTCTTTTTCTGTTTGTATCAGACTTTGATTTTTCCAAATCTACTTGTCAGTAGAATTTGTTCAAATGCATTTTGCAAACATATTTCATCCTATGCAAACTATTTGTTTTGACTGTTCACTCCTCATGCTGTGTAACCAGCCACCTAAGGCAAACTGCAGCTTTCCAGTGCTTTTGCAGATGACTGATCCCTGAAGTGCTCTGAACTGCTTTGATAATCTCTGCTGTAATCTGTCTCCAGTCACTTAATAAGGTTACCAAAAGCTGCTTCTCAAGTCACATACCGAGGGTCACTATCTGTTCTCTTTAAGAGGTATGCTTAGTGTCCCAACAGAAATGAAAATAGTGATGGAGCGACAAGGATGCACACAAACAAAATAAGTTGAAGAAGGAACATTTTCATTATTCTTCTTAAACCAAACATATTTAAAATGTAACATTTACTTCCAAATCTCTTCATAGACTAAACAAATGCAAATGCTAGCTTGCAAAAACCTTCATTGAAAATAAATACAATAAAACTTCTAATGTAGACACACATTAGGTCTTTGCTTGGCATAGCACTAATCAGGCTGTTGCTGAATAGATATGGAGGTCTGGACTGCACAACTACATATGCAGTTTGAATTCTTTGGGTAAATCATGGGAACACCCCATAAAAAGAGATGCAATTTCTGCTCCTGATGAATGGCAGTGGATGTACTTTTCTAGTGAACAAAGCCAGAGAGCCTTGCAAGTTCAAATCATAATCTCCTGGCTGCTCCAGAATCTTTTGTCTGGTCAGCTTGATGCTTAGCACAGCAATGGCTAAGGTTAGATGAGACGAACCCTGCTCTGACTCTTGACTTGTAACAACTGGCAGTGGCAGGCTGATAAAAGCTTGGTGCCTTAGTACAGGAGCAAGTCTGTGCTATTCTTCAGAGACCCCATAGAACAAGGCTGTTCTTTTCTGTGGTTCGTTAGCATGGATGTTAGGAATGAGCTGCAGACCAAATCTGACTGCTAATGACACATCTGCTTTCAAAGGTGCCACAATGTTCAGAGTGCAACAGAACAGGGATCCCAAACCTGCATCACTTGCCATTCCTCAATCTATCATCTCAGTGAAGTCTCAGGCACCTCCTGGGGCCATGTTTATTTCTGACAACCTAGTTATAAACACATATTATGGATCAGAATATTTTGCAAATTAATGCATATATATGAGGGCATATATAATGGCTAGACTGGGGTCACACCCAATGGCTTCCACTGTCTCACAAACGGCAAACTCTGACTCGGACTGGGCATAACCCAAAACACCTTGTTATGACTCCTTGTGGGAACATCATCACATGTGGCATAATTACAAGAAAATAAAGATATCTGACCTAAAATAGGTAGCATGTACTTTTAAGCATTGAGGAAGGTCATTTGGCACTGTTAGTTTAAGGACTTTGCTGACAGAGGCTTTTCTGTAACATTCTAATTTTGATGCTACTATCTATAGTCCTTTGTGTAGATTTGTCCTTTCAATGTGCACTGTTGTCAATGGAAAGATACTGTAAGCTGGTTTCAAGGTATGACTCAGAAAAAGATGGCAAAGAGATGCTCTGAAATTTTCAAATCCATGTTGTGTATCTTCAGTTTGAATGGATATGCATGCAATGCTCTACAGATTGGCAAATCTCCTCCATAAGCTGCCTCCCACCTACAAACCAGAGCCAAAGTCATCCAAAAGGATTCTTGCACATGGCAACAATGATTATCAACTCTTGTGGACAGCCTTGGATCTCCATTATGACTGATGTCTGTAGGAGAGTGTACATATACATCACCTTTGCATGCACAGACACAAACATTTACAGGAACCTTTGTGGTTTTCCAAACGCAAACGATGAGTTTGTAAATCATAGCTTCCAAACACCTTAACACATACAGAAGCCACCTACAGCTCAGAGTTCTTGGTAAACAGCTAAAATACTCATGTGTGAAACAGGGTTCCCCATGTCCAAGAGAAAATCTTCATATTTGTTCTGAAAAATAAGACTTGGAAGACTCACAGGTGTTTTTAAGGCCATTACGATGAGGCTTGTAGAAGAAAAATCAGGGCCATACAGCACAGGTGAAAGCCATTACGATGAGGTTTGTAGAAGAAAAATCAGGGCCATACAGAGGTCTGGAGGGAGGTAGATCTAGATAAATGGTGGGTTTATAAGGAGCAGCACAGAATATGTTTAGAAAGACATTTCATTTTGATTTAAGATGCACAACTATCCTAGATATTGCCCATAAACCCATCAGAAGAATAGGATTTCCTGGCTCATGAAAGCCATTACGATGAGGTTTGTAGAAGAAAAATCAGGGCCATACAGAGGTCTGGAGGGAGGTAGATCTAGATAAATGGTGGGTTTATAAGGAGCAGCACAGAATATGTTTAGAAAGACATTTCATTTTGATTTAAGATGCACAACTATCCTAGATATTGCCCATAAACCCATCAGAAGAATAGGATTTCCTGGCTCATGAGGATGATTTTCTTTTTGAAGGTTTGCTCTACATGACTTTTGAAAGAGGAAAAAATAGCATAGCTTCTCCCAAAACAATTTAGAATCAGGAAAAAGAAGGCTTCCTTCTCATTGTTATATGCTTTCTGATGGGCTGCTCATGAGGATGATGTGGATTTACTGTTTGCTCTTTTTTGCACACAAAAAAGGCAATAAAATACAGAAATCCTCATGTAAATAATTGCATCAAGTTTGCAATCATCCAGAAAACAAACAAAGAAAATCCGATGAGGTCAACACTAAACGCACTAATCTTGCCAATGCTCTGTATAATTAAAACAATTTCACCTTGAAATCTGGCATTAATTGCCATATGGAGCACCTCCAGGCCCCAGCATTTTAGTTTGTTTCTATGGGCCTAGCTAGAATAGAGGCTTGTACCTGAAATATTTTCTAGTCTTTTTGCTTCTGATCCATTTACCAATTACGTTGTACAACTTATTTGCTGCATATTCATTGTTTCTTCTTTCTGTCCCTGCACCTGTACAACTTAGGAAACACCACAAGGTATCTCACTTGCCAGCAAAATTCATCCCTGAGACCAATGTACTGGCAAAACCCAAGTAAATCCCAAACCTGTGCTTGCATTCAATGCACATGGCATTGGAGAGATTTGCTGCTCTTGTCCTCTAGACATAGAAAGAAACTGTAAAAACAGTTCTCAGTCTCAATACTAGCACTTCAGATTTCTCGCCTTCATATAGTGGGTGAGTTTACAGGAAAAGTTTAACAATATCCTGAAAAAGTGTTAATACTTTTCTAGAAATCTATTTACATCAACCAAAAAGGAAGCACCAAAACTTACATGCAAACCCCTCAGCTTTGCCCCTCACTTTAACAGGGGACATGGGGCTCAGCTTCAAACTTCAGGATGCAGACCTTGTTTTGAACTTTGTACCTGACACATTTTAACTGGGTAATTCAAGCTTCTTAGTCAAAATCTAGTCTGATTCTAGTACGAGTCTGATCCCTCACTTGGATTTTAGTTCTATCATTTGGGCCTGGTTTTAATTTAAATACTGAAGATTTATTCAGTTGCCTTCCTTCTTCCAGCATCAAGCAATTTCAGTAAAAGAGATTTGTATGGAAATGCATGCATTCAGCATGGGTACTGTTAAATTAACAGTGATATATATGTGTTTGTAGGCACAGTGACCTTTATTAGCTTCTCATTATGTTTGAAAATAGTTCTTGTTATCTGACTGAATGAATTATGCTGAGCATTGTTATGGCCCAGATAACCTATTGAAACTAGTTATTTTTCATGATATGTTAAATGTTAAAACTAACAAGCAGTTAGTTAAGCATTACACTGGAGACTATCATCATGTCTTACATCTTGGAACATGCACTTTTAAAACTGTTCAGATTAAAGATGAATCAAAGTGCTTCAGCTTCAGGGATAGGACTGGAGGTGCACATCCCTCCAGACAGAACTGGAGTATAAAATCCAACACAAATTGCTTTTAAAATTTAATAATTCACAAAATCTATGGTTAAGCACAGCCTGGCTGGGGTAGATAAGTAAAATAAATACTGCAAAGTCAATTTTTAATAATCTGTGGCATGAAATTTAAGCACAAGAGAAAACATTTCACAATCAAGTCGGAAGCTTTTCGTAAATGATCAAATGAGAATTTAAAGCCCCTCACCTACCAATGCAAAATAGATCCAGTTTATCCTTTAGTCCACACAGCATACGACTAGGTTCCTTTGTTTAAATGCCTTTTACTTCTTCCTATATTCCTTTGTTTAAATGCCTTTTACTTCTAATAGAGCCTTTGTTCTAACCCCCTTTTAGGACTAGAGTTATTTCCAACAACCTCAGAAGAGATTCGGGAGCCTCTTCTTTGCTGGTGAATTGGTGCATCCCAAGCAGTCACAGGAAAGAATGGAATTAGTTCCTGTGCTAGTCTGGTAACAAGTGGTCTGGTATATTTATCTAATTATTGAGACAACACATTTACAACTGAAGGGATTTTGTTATAAGAGGTTTATAACACTCTGATTTAGGCTGATCTTCAGTCCCTTAATACCAAGTAAAAACTGGCCTTCAGGCAACATTTTTGTATGATGAAGAATAAAATCCCAGATGGATTATGACAAGTCTGTGTCGTCCTAGAAGAGAAATAGAAATGAAAAGTCGGGAAAATTAAATGGCACGGATAATATCTATACACACACTCATTCAGGGGGAGAGAGGAGAGAAAATGTGAAGATTTGTACATATTTTATGCATCTGGAATCAGTACACTAACATGCTGTTTATGCTAAGAGGTGTACCATCTGCAAGGAATAAAGAAAAGGGAGAGATTATACTATATTATGGGGAAATCATATTTTGACTTTATTATTATGGCAGTGGCTATTTTATGAAAAGAATGTGGATTAATAATTGTCTGACCAACCAAAAAGGAAAGAGAAAGCAAAATGGATTTTTCAGAGAATATAATGCAATAATAAGGGGCTTGTGCAGTAGTACAGAAGGAAGAAGAGAGGGCAATGACAAGAAAGGGAGACTGAGCCTCATGGTGGGAGAGTGGTGAGAGCTTGGGTATCTCAGGGCTGAGCAAGGCTGCAGAGAAAAGGGTGAGCATGTATCAGCAGCCACAGGTGATAAAAGAAGTCCTGTGGTGTCCTAGACTTACACAGAGAAGATGACAATGAGCCACAAGACTTGGCTGCATGTCTCCTGAGCACAGCTGCCTCTTGGGCTGCCTGGACCTGGCCAGAGGAGGGGCAGGACAAGTGGTTTCTGCAAAGCAACCCTCTGTGTGAGAGATCCTGAAGCCAGGGCCTCTTGTGGGGAGGGATGTGGGCCAAGGTGGCTTCATCCTCTCACATCTCCATGTGAGGTCCAGGCTGCGTCGCCATGCAGTTAATGGTTTAGGCTGACCAAGGCTGCTCAGGATGCAGAGGATGTTGACACTGGGAGTCAAAAGCAGGTTCCTGAGCTGTAAGCTGTTAGGAAATGATTTTCTGTGAGGAAACTGTAAGGAAAAATAGCATCATTTCAATCTAAGGTAAAAGAGCTAGAAACAAGTAAAGCTCAGCCCTACACTGAAGGTCTGGACTGGACATCCTGCTCCTTTTATTTGCACCCTCTTCTTATAGATATCTGGCATATGCTCTTGAGCCTCTTCCCCTCACCTGCTGCTCCTCCTCTGGGACAGAAGCTTTTTGTTCTGAGTGGAAGGACAACTGCCACAAAGGGCCTTTTTCATGGGAGATACTGGTTTCATTTACAGTGAGCTAGAAATGCATGTGCTGCCATGCCCTGGGCCTTTCAATCATCTGCCAAGAGCACTCACTTGCCATTGTCTCCATTTTAACGCTGCTCTTGCAGCTGCAATTGCAGCCTCTTTGAATTAAATCTGGGTTAACAGTCTGAGGACAGATAAGCCCCAAGAGAGGAAATGATGTAAATCCAAAAGGCAATTCTTTAACCTATTGCTTTTTTATGACAGGCTGGAAGCCCTGTGCGTGATCAGAAGCAAAGTGCATTTTTGTAGTCTATTTACATTTGCATAAACCTTTCTTTTGGCATTTGCATAATTTTTCAATTAATCACTAGGACAATACTCGACTCCTGAACATCCCTCTCCCAGGCATTTTAAGGTATTCTTGCTAATATAAAAGCTTTAGAAAACAACGATGAGGCCAAGACCTGGAGTTTTCCATTTATTTCACACACCAAACCCAGTCCAAATGTTTACTGTACCTTATACTCCACAACAAGTGCATCACTGATTACTGAAAAAGCACAGATGGGACGTAGACAGTTTTTCATTCCTTGTTCCATATGATAGAACTCAACACATCTGGTATGCTATGAAAAGCATCTTTGCACTAATTTGTTTGTCAGTATCTATTGAAAGGACTATCCGTCATCCTGTCACATTCTGGTTGCCCTGAGATGTCTGAAGACAAGGCTAGTCACAAATTGCCACTGCTGGCCACTGGGGACTAGCTGCTAGAAACCACCAGCTGTTCTAGGGATCATCAGTGCTGGATTTGTTTCTTTTTTTGGTATTTTTTTTTCTAAATGGAAATTTCAGTGTAATCTCTCCTCAGACATTTTGTATTTGCAAGAAGAAACCAAATCACTCGAGCAAGAGACAGTTTGTTTGTCCTCACTGTCCGTGTGCACATTTCCATCTGTTTCTCCAGCTGGGTGAGTTTTCTTTGACTGTACAGGAGTGATGCAGGGGGCAGAAAAAATGCATGCTGGGGGTGATCTTAATGCTTGCCTATGGATGCTGCACCTTTTATGTCAGGAACCTGATGATAGATTGGATTGACAATGAAAAGTAAAGATCCTATAGGAAACTTGGTGTTTATATGGATTGATAATACAGGCTGAGAATGTTTTTTCCCATAGCTCTTCATGCTGATCATCTTCTTGAAAGAGTCCTGTGATTTATGATTTGCTATGTTTATCTTGCCTCATCTCCTTACCAATGAATCAAAATGTTGGGTGTCAGTTCTTTTCCACTCTTTTTTTTTTTTAAATTTTCCTATAATAAATGCCTTATAGAGTCAGTTCTTTTCCACTCTTGTTTTTTTAAAAATTTTCCTATAATAAATGCCTTATAGCATTAAATTCTGATCATGTGGCTAATTTAAACCCTTTCTCTTCATTCGAGAACCATTCTGGCATTAGAGTGCAGGTCTGATTGAAGGTGTGCATTTCAGGTTCCATGAACAGTTGGGTAATATACACATAAAGAACTTTCAAAAATATGAGAAAAACTATGAAACACAGTGGAAGCATTCCATTGCTCATTCAATGGGAATGTCACTTCAAAAAATACTGAACTGCCTGAAATTAAAAAGTCATGCATTTTTTGCAATTAATCTAAATGATCTGCAATACATCAGTGTAACTTGCACTTAATACCGTTTCAAAATAATGAAAAGTTTTGTCTATTTAATAGCATATAATCCTTTGAAACTACTGATCCAAGTAAGAGGCCATACCTTGTTTCTCTAGTATTATTGAAGGAAGAGCCAGCACCTGATCTGTAGGGGAACAATGACATGATGTGTGTTTATCAGCTTTTCACAGGATTACTCCTAGTGTCTAAGTGAAGCTCCTAAGTTTGAACACGAGTCCCACATGAGTTCTGCCTAAACTTAATGGTGGTTTGTGATCCAGAGTACTCCATAATTGTGAAGAAAAAATATTCTTTGTCTCTGATACTAACTGAATTTCAAATGAAATATTTAAAGCAAAATCAACCTAGTAATTTGAACACCTTCAAACAGGTGCTATCCTTTCCAGCATACACAGTGATTGAATAGTGTAGGGAGATGACAGAAGATGAGCAGATGTTCCTTATTTGCTGGGAACCTGTGATGTTTACTGACTTTCTGGGCCAGATTTTTTCAAATGGTCTGAGCCACTTAGCATCATCTAAAAAACCTCCTTTCTTACTTCTCACATGAGTTGTGCCATAACCACTAGATGATCACCTTTTATCAAATTCACTGTGTAGGAACTACCAATTTACAATATTTGGAAGCTGTGGCTATTTAAGACTTAGATTTTTTAGGTTGGGTCTGGTTTGTGAGTGTCCAATTTGCAGAAATAAGAAAAAGAACAACTACATTTAAAACAGAATTTAGTTCAGTATAACTGATGTCATACTTGCAAGCCTGAGAAGGAAATAAAAACTGAAAAAGGAAATAAAAACTGACCCACCCTCAGACAGATATCTCATGAGGGTATTGAATGACATCCAACAAAACCCAAGAAGCATCGTGATCCTGACTAGGCCTGTTTGCAAGAACAAACAGGCTATGACTGAGCACTGCAAGAACTGGGCCCAGAATTGGCAATCAGATGTGACAGAAAAGGGTGTTCCTCACTCCTGACAATACCTAAATTACTGTGTGTGAGAATGCTGCCAGGGTGGCTTGTTTTCTTAAATCCATTTCATGTCTCCAGTGGGGTAAACCTTGCTAAAGTTGTGTATGACAGAATTTGATTTTGTTATGGAAAAAAATAAATCAAGTGGACTAGTAAACCAGAATAGAAATGCTGAGGGAATCCTTAAAAATTAAGACAGCCTTTCATGACTGCAAAGCACATTTTGAGCTGAATAATTTGAGGACTAAACAGCCCATAATGTAGATGGCTTCGAATAAAGTATAATTTGATAATGAAGTGTTCTCAGACAATTCAGGCTTTTCAGATGGCTGCTAAACACAGAGGTGTGGCCTGCACTCAATGAGATCATGCTGCCATGAACATGCTGCTGTTGTGGAGAGCAGCAGTATGATCCTGCACCTTGCATTTATATAAAAATAATTCCTTGTAACACTCCAAACAAACCAACTGCATTTACTATTTCCTCTTTCACCCTGACATTAACTCTGAGTCTCTCACTCCTTGGTCTTGGCTTCCAGATCAGCTTTGTGGTGGCAGGATTCATTGCATATTGGATGAAGTTGACAGGGACCTCTGGAGATTGCCCAGCCAATTCCCCTGTTCGGTCAGGGGCAGAGAGGGGAGGTTGACCATAACTCTGCCAGGCTGGCTTTGAGTATGTCCACGGGTGGAGGCTCCACAGCTAAACCAGTTCAAGCAGTGGCAGCTGAAGGTGCCCAGGAAAACACTGTGGGTCTGGGGCAGAAGTGTTAGCAGAGAGCTACTAGAGAAGACTGCATAGGACCAGCAATGTCTGTGCAGAAGTATTTAGCTCTCTGATTCCTGTCCACTAGTTTAAGGGAGAACTTCACATGGCAAGATTATATTTTCTCAGTTTTCAGCAGATGTTTCTACATACACTAGAAATAAATTATGTCATCTGAGAATCCCAGTGGAACCGCTGGAACTTCAGGAACTCAGAGACTTCACTTTCCTCCTTCACTCCTTACTCTGCAAGTCATTCTATTACAAATCCCATTCCCACAGAATTGCAAAGCCTTGGAGGAAATCAAATGAGAAGAGCTTTTACGAGGAGAATTTCTGTATGTTTTACATTCAGTGGAACAGAAAATCAGAGTCAATCTAGACAGAATTTGACTGATACTGCTTACAATCAAAGTCAAAGCTAGATGGCACAAGCCAGGCACCTGAGAGGCAACCCAATTTTAGCATCATTTGATTTAAACTTCATAGGACATTGCAAGTCTGGGCAGATTTTTTTTCCCAGTCGTGTATACTGACTCCATCAGGGTCAAACAAATAAAACTTTATTTGAAAATTCCTTACTTGTCTACTTGTGTTTGCCTTAGTGTAAAATTGATGTGACAGAGATTTCTGAAAACCCTTTCTTCCTGCAGGGATTAGTTCTGGTGGTACTCTGTGTGTTAGGGTTTTTTATAATCTCTGCTGGCTGTGAAAAAGGACTATAACACCTATGAAAACGACCATGCCCTTTGCTTCTGTCAGTTTCCAGTGAATATAGAAAGTCAAAAGTACCACAGGCTGAAACAGGAGCATGATGGGAGAACTCAAGGTTGAGATTCTTATTTTCTTTTCAAACCTTGCCACATCTCTATCGTTTCCTGCTTCACTGCCACCTTCATTCTTTTTAGAGCAAGCAAGAGATGGGAGAGCTGGGAGATGAATGGAGTGTGCACAATAACAAGAATCAACCCATAACTCTTGAATCTGACCTGTGAAGGGATCCTATCCTGAATGTCACTCCCAGCTGTGCCCTGAAGTGCATTTGAATGCAGACTGCCAGTGCCAGCCATACACATCAACACGCTGCCTGCGCTGGCACGGCCACCCTGCAAGGCTCCAGCAGTGACTCTCATGCTCTCACCCTGCTGCCAGCTCTCCTCTCCTTGGGGTGTACGTGGCCCATTGACCAAATCAGTGCTAGCTGAATTGTCTGGAATGATTTATTAACCGTGGAAAGGCAGAGAGATATGTTAGGTTCACTGCACCAATCAGAAATCTCTAACATCAGTTTGTGGCAGGTGTAAATCTTTAAAAACTCTCAGCATCTTTTATGAACAGAATGAATACTTTCATGCAAATATGAGCTTTTCTGCTGAAGTCACTTATGTTTATGGAACACCCATAAATTTCCTGAAGGTTTGTAGCACCAGGACCCAAATATAAGCCGCCAGCAGCTTTCCTAGGAATGATCTCTATTTTTGAGACAAGCAAGAGATCTACTTTTTGAAGATGCTTTATGTCTTCCTAAGGTTTAAGGTTATTGTTCCCACTTCAGACATCACCTGTGAGACATCCATTAACCATTTGGTAAAGGCAGAAGAAAAAGAAGCAACAATAGGTAACACTTGGCCTCTTCTATTAAGCAGTGTAATAAGTATGACAATCTTCAGAGGAAGGTACACGGCGCTGTCACATTTCCCAAGTGACAGCTTTAAACCCGAGGAGAGATCCTGTGATTCCTCATGTGGAATGGTACACACAGGCTCTGAAATGTCCTCTGCTCCCATGACTTTCATGTACTTCTTCAGGACTGCCACATCCTTGCCCCAGAAGATTTGCACAGTCTTTGTGGAAATGGTTAAATTGTTAAGATTTAAGGCTCTTATGGGAGCAGCCACAAGGGAACACTGTCCATATCAGAGCTGACAGGAAATTTTTAATTGACTACGGTGGGGATAAGCTTCTACAATCTCTCAAGACAAACATGTTGGTGGGAAGTAACACTTCGTTTGTAACTTCCAGGAGTGCATATCTTAAATTGCAATGGCTTTGAGGGAGTGAAAAATCAGGGCTGGAACTCTTAATGCATCCAGGTACATCTAAATTTTCCCTGGGGATGGGATGACTTAACTGTCATTTCAAGTTTTATATTCTTCCTTTAAATCAGCTATTTAATTTAAATAAAAAGGTTCTATATTCTGGGATGGAAATGCAGCTGCTTCAAGTAACCCTGAAGCATGTTGATTTATTACTGACTATACAGTCCTTCAAGAAGATTCTTTAAGAAGACATTCTACATCCAGCTCCATATTTCTTGCTACATAGCACTTTGTATTAATCTTGCCATACCTGCATCCATGAAATTTGGGAGGAAAAATGGAAAATAAGGTAATTACATATTTGGATAAATACATTTGCAGGATTTAATGCTCTGTGTTCACATGAATAAACTACTCTGCTCTCTGCAGTTAGAGATGTTAAGAGAAAAGTTATCTATCTGAAAAGAACCTTTTCTGCATAAATTGAGAAATGAAAAGATTTTCAAGTTTCCACTTCTACTTTTCTGAAACTGAATCTGTGTGTCAGTAAAACTAGGCTTAGGTTGTAACTTTAAAAAATACCAAAAATGAATTCTGAAGGGAAAAACCTTTCCTTTGGTGAGAGTCTTTATTTACATTTGCTTTTCAGGTGATAAAAGACCCCTTCCTCTTGCACGTTTTCTATTAAATTAAAAAATGAAGGCTATAATGTTATATACGTTTGTATGATCATGGCTTCAAAAGGATTATTTTGCAGTAAAATTGGATGAGCTCTCCTGAGGATAGTTTACATAGTTTTCCCCTAAGATTGGCTTCATTCACATACAAACTGCACTTTGTAAGTTCCAGCAAGCACTCATCACACAGCAAAACTGCTTTTCTATCAGAACAAGTGCAAGTGCCACACCTGGAGCTCACATTTATTTTTTAGGAAGTGTCTGTCCTAACAGTTCCACTGTTACTAATACACAGCCAAAATCTTATTGACCTGACCTCAAACAATAAACTAGAAATGGCTGCTGGTGGATTATAGGTCTCTGAAGAGAAGAAAAAGAAAGGAGGTTTTCTAAGACTACATCCAAACTCAATGTTGCTATGATGGCAACAAGGCTGATGCTTTTTTATTTCAAATCATAAAAATATTTTACTCTAAAAAGATCCAGCTATGCTGCATCAGAGGTTGCAGATATCCACAAACTTTTACATGGTTTGACCATCAGAGAAGCAGCATGAACCACAGGATCTTGAGTATGAGTTGGATATGGACTGTGGAGACCAAGAGGCATCTAAATAAATACCTGAAGCTGAATAATGTTAATACTCCCTAAAGCCTAAAATTGTTCCACAACAGAATGTATTACACAAAATCAAGGTCCAGGTTGGTTGCTACGTTGTACAGGATGCTGCAGTTATGTCTCCAAGTACTCCTGAGGACCAGGAGGCAGAGACTGAATTAGGAAGAAAATTCACTAATCCTTCTTGGACACCACTTCTTTCCTTGTCTCTGGTTTGAAGGAAACACTCTGTGCTAAAGAAATGAGGAGGGATGGCTGACAACAGGGTATGACTTATCACACTGATGGGCATGTGATTCATTGCTGGATCCCATTTTTCCTCTGGGAGAATTCATGCAGTTAAACAAATGACCTGAGGTCTTTCTGCAACAAGGGAGTTTGAAATTCATGAAATTCATGATCATATGTAACAAGAAATGGTAAAATGGGATACAGGCCATTAATAACATCATCAGCTTGGTGAATTCATGGAGCCATCCTTACTACTGCACATGAGCACAGTGTGGTCTACTTCCAGCAGCAACCTCAGAGAACAGCCTTGCTTTGACTAAATAGCACAACACTTTCACTGCTATTCAACTGCTGGGCTCACTTGGGTTATGCATATACCTGCACAATGTAATGGTCTGGGATGTATCCATACTGCAGGATTAATAGTAAAAAAGAACTTCACTGCTTGCAGCAAAGTCTATTTTGGCTTAAAAGTAGCTGAATAGTGGGAGAGAAACAAAACTTAAACACATCTTAGATTTCTAGCTGCCCTTAAATGACACTTTAAGCAGATATTTTAAATTAGCAGTCTCTCTAAATCAGTCTTTTCACTTTCACCTGGGGACTTGAATTTAAAATCTTAACATTTCCCTGTAGACCTGTGTTGTTGGAATATGGTCAGGCCATTGCTAAGATAAAATGTTGTCATACTGGTGTGCTAAGTTGCAATTTTCTCCTTTTATTGCCCAAATTGGAAAAAAGAATAAAGCAAAATTAAAAAAGATAAATGGGATACAGATTCCAAAGAAAATGTGTCTCTAACAGGATATTTCTTTAACAAAATGTATTCTAGCACAATAGATATAGAATCATGGCATTTCAGTGTAAATATTGGACATACTTTATACATAGTGTTAATAAAATATGATCCACTGAAATACAAAAGCTTTTTAATTGCTATGAACACAAGCCAAATACTGCCAAACATATTGAATAGGGCAAACTGGTTAAAAATACTCCTATACAGACCTCTAATGAATAAAACTTCTCCATACACGGTGTGACAGCCTTGCTTTTCAGATTACTAGGTGGTGTCAGTTGAATCACTGCTAAGCACAAACTGTCAAGTCAGGTAGACAAGCCTAAGACTCTGTATCATTGTTACATGGTTCCATTTGTTATAGACTAGTTAATAATACCAGTCCCATTCAGCACTTTTTTTTCAGATATGTAGGGGAGGGAATCCCTGTGCTTACAGATTTTCAGAAGGATGTAACAGTACATTCCTTCTTTTTTGTACATAGTTTATGCTAATTGCTTCTCATAGTACGGATCTTATTAGATTCCTTGCAATAAACTATTTTTAATGGGTGATTTTTGGGGTTTTTTTCTCAGTTACTTAAAAGGGCACAGGCAAAGCAAGTTAGCACTTCTGTAAAATGAGATGGGTAATTTTAGAAGAGAGACTGGTGCTTGCCATTTATTGTTATAATACAATCCTTATTTTTATAAGACATCTTAGATAATAAATCCTCATTTACATTCATATCCCCTGTCTCTGGATTTGAAGAAACGTTTTAATCTCAACAGCACTTGAGATGATGATGAGTGTCTATCTTGGACCTCTGTACTTGCTGCACTTTTCCTCAAGTTCTGGTAAGTGTAATTTTGCCATAGCTGAGAAAAGTGCCTCTGCTTCCCTCCCATCATTGAGGGAAGTGCTTTGCCTCCACTCCCATTGCTAAGTAGGGCGAATGGCAGGAGGTGCTCATCACATTACAGGTCAGAAGTCAACGGGGTCACTGGCACTCTGGCAAGGCCTATGGAGCAGGAACTCCAGTAGGAAGGTTTCCAGGTGCCCTAGATTGAAAACAGTGACCGGGCTTGTTTTCAAAAACCACTGCATAATTAAGAGAAGAAACGTGCATTACAAATTGTGAAGGACTCGGATCTCAGAGAGGTAGATGGTGAAAATTTAATTTGCCTTCCATGTACAGTAGAGAGAACTGCTATGTGTATGGTTAAGAAGCTGCATGGGTTATTAATGAACCAGATATTTTCACTCGAACCAGAACTTACATGAGATTATTATACAGAGCAATGACAGAAACTCCTCAGGGCTCTGCACACTATGTTCTGTAAGTTCATACTGATTTGATTTCCATGGCTGTTTCCTGTCATAATGAGAGAAAAACACAAGAAATCTTGAAATGGCTTACTGGTCTGACTTAATATCAGAGCAACTCTTTTTATGCAGGACATCATTCTCTCTGTTTGCCTTCAGAGAAAATACTGGACCATGTCCTCCTGACAAGGAGCAGCAGCTCCTCCAGACACGGCACGGGCACGAGCTGTGTTCAAAGAGATGGTCCTGCTGATTTCACTGCTACCTTCCATCTACAGCTTTCTGTCCCATCTGGACCTGGATATTTATTGCATCATTGCCAGAAC
Source organism: Acanthisitta chloris (assembly GCF_000695815.1). Lineage (NCBI taxonomy): Eukaryota > Metazoa > Chordata > Aves > Passeriformes > Acanthisittidae > Acanthisitta > Acanthisitta chloris. The sequence goes on from NW_008674268.1 coordinate 30,875, forward strand.
CTTGACAGGTAGAGAAGCAGCATCCACTGACACAGTGGATGAGAAGATCCTCCTGAAATGTTTAGCACAACTACTCCTGTTGAAAAGAGCTAAGAACAGTGGATGCACTTTTCTGAACATAAACACACATTTCCTGACAGACTAGGGATGCCTCGCAGTATAGGTTGTAAAAAAATGCTCATGCTGAAACACTAAGTCTCCAGCAGCTGCCATAAAAACTTAACTGCAGACAGAGGAAAGAACATCCTGCCAAGTATAATCACACCAGGCACAAAGGAGGGTTGGTAGCAGTCTGAGTACTCAGACTGAAAAACGGAGTAAAACAATTGCCCCAGGGATGCACCATAGTTCGTTCAGCTTTTGACATGGATGAAGCTGCACAATGTAGGTTGTATGAACTCCTGAACCCTTGTGAGCAGCTTTTGTAATGCAAATGCTCAGAGGCTCTCAGCTGAAGGAGTGCTCCCTGACAAGGCCACTCAGACCACACAGGCTGTGTGGGACCCATCCCAACCTGCCTTGCCCAGACTTTGAGCTAGGTCTGGAAATGAAGGGCAGAAATAGTTACACATGCTACCTACAGTCAGAAACTTATCCTGGCATGAAACTGGGGAGCTGATTATCTCCTGACTGGGCACAGAAGTAATCTGTAGCAGCCAAGAGCTTTAAGGGGTCGTGAATTCCTTCAAAAGAGTTGAAATGACATGTGCTGATTCCTATTTCATCTTTGGAACACGGGGGGAATAAAAATTGACTACATCAACAGCACTCCTGTAAATCATAAACCAGAAAATTTCCTTACAGGAAACTACTGATTTTCGTTGGGATAAACTCCTAATAATAATAAATAGCTATTTTGTTCCCCTGCTCATGTCTTTCCAAGTCTTATTCAGACAGGCACATTTTAAAACATATACAAATCATTATAATCAAACTAGGAAGCAATATTATATTTTAATGGTAAAATAATATCAAGGCTATAATAAATTATACAAAAACAGCATTATGAAACCTATCTAAGATGTTGAATTATTATCTGAGGTGAAGTTGTAGAGTTGTAAGTTCATAAATAATAATGAAATTTCTGTTGGCAACATAAGTAATGTTTAAACTGTAGGTTTAATCCCAGTTTTTAGTGACCAAGAACTTAAAAAGAGGAAAGACAGTGAATAGGGCACAGCCTCTGATAAAGCAGCTGTTCCCATTCACAGGTTGTGTGGGGAATGGCAGAGTCCCCTATGACTGAAATCAAACTTAACAGACAAGTGGTGCAAGCCTTAAGGAATTGATAATACCATCTCAAAACAAATCAATCCAGTAAGCCTCTGGATCCTGGAATATCTGGGAAAACAAAAACCAAAGTGAACTCGCATTTGAAAACAAGCTCCCATTTCCCTCTGCAATCGACCCCAAAGAATACGACTTGCCATAGATATGGTAATTCATACTTGCTGAAGTACAAATGGCACCTCCTTGGAGTGTCTGCTGAAAATTTAATGATACCTCTGAAGCCCTAACCATGATAAAGGCCAAGCCTGACCAAGGAATGCACTCCTGTAAAATGATGTGGATGGGTCAAAAGAGCATGTGCTGCAAATACCAGCTGGTCTCTGTGGGATCCCACCACACCTGAGAGGGTGATCCATCAGCTTCCTAGCTCTCCAACATTGAAACACCAGTGGGAAGACCCTGGCAGTGCAATACCACGGTGGGCAATGCCACCTGTAGCTTGTGAGACTCTGAACTAAACTGATGTTCCCACCTGTCCCGAGGGACACTGCAAACTGCCACAGCAAGGGACGAAGCCTTCCCTGCTCTGCTCCTAGCTGCCACCAAAGGATGGGTCTCCTCTCCTCCCTCCTGCACAGTTCAGATGACTCGGAGACTAATACACCTGGGAGAGAGAAAAAAATCCTGCACAAGTCTTTTCTGGGTATCAGCACTATATTTTGCTAATAAGCTTCAGATAAATTATGCTGATAAGTGATTACAAATGAAAATCTGAATAGAAAGTATACTGTACTACTGAACACAGGTCTGTTTCTAATGAAAAAAAAGACAAATGAGGGCTGAGATAAAGGAAACTTGCTGAAGAATAGAGACTTAGCTCAAACTGGTGCCTACACAAGACAGCAAATCTCATTCCTACAAAGACTTCTGCTACTTCATTTCCACAATAGTTTTAACAAGGAGTTTCAAAAGATGATGGGTGGAATCTTACTCTGTGAACCCACAGCAAAACTGCCTTGGTTCCTATCTGTGAATACATACAGACATGATGCTCTGTGTGTGTATTTGTTTATATTTATATAGAATATTGTTCAATATAAGTGAATTGTATCTTATGCCCTGAGTAAGTAAGATTAAATCCATAGTACTTATAGGCCACGCAGGTCCAAGAGAAATTTATGACCTGTTGAAGGGTCTCATTCCCACTTTTGGTAGAAAATAGATTAAAATTGAGTGTCTGTTTTTCAGGATGATAGAACCTGTGTAAGGGTCATCAGTCTATCAAAGCCTCTTCTAAATCTCTGCCATTCTCTACCTGATTTTTGAATATTCAGCCATGCATTCATAGAGGCAGACTAGGAAAGTTTTTATTCTGCAAGGAAAAATCTACACTTTCCAGCTTCTCAAACTACATTGATTCTCTCTCTAAAAGGGGAGAAAAATTAGGGAATCATTGGTTCAGGTTAGATTTATAAAAGGCTGGACAGACTTTGAATCTCATTGTAAAAAGTTAGCGACCTTGAACTGTACCCTCAGATGAGCTGAAAGAGGAGAGTTCATGCTCCTGATAAGCAGTCTTTTAAAAAATAAACACTGAGCAGTGAGGAAGTTACTGTTGCATTTAAATTACCTATTTATTTAAAGTAACCTTCAAGACCTGATATTTACTTTTGCTTGAATATAATTTATCATGAGAAAGAATGTTGCACGGTTAGTGAGAATACATAGACATTTAGCTATTTTCCCTATTTATTAGTGTAAATATTTTTATTACCATCTGCTTTGTTGACTAGCAGCTTGCCACTAAGGAAGAAGACACAGAGTATTTTATTATGCAAAAAGACAAGAAAGCTTACACTTGATTTCTGAGCTCAAACCTGCCTTTTGTCAATAACACTGAGAGCACTTTATCTTTGCAGAGTTGATCACTATCTGCCAAAAGAAAAGCTCCTTAAATAAAACAACAACGGAATATAACCATTCTCCCCTCAGCCAGTCATGAGCTGCTGCAACAATCCTTGCAATTAATGATGATCCCATGCAGCAGTGGCTCACAAGATTTGCTTTGGTGTCTGTGATGGGATTTTCCTGAGTGGCAATGGAAGTATCCTGTGCTTAGGCAGAAAGTTTCCTGGAGGATCACCACGGGGCCTTGGAAACCTTTTGTCCTGGTTTTTAATCATAACTTCATTCATAGGGTGTCTGGAATGAGGGTACAGAAACGAGAAGGGCTGGAGGAGGCAGAGGGTGAGGGTTCCAGGATGGAAACAGTGCTAAGAGTCACACAGAGAGCACAGCCAGATTTTTCTAGTCCTCCTTTGTCACACCTGATAATTACTGGGGAATCTCTGTTTTCCAAATACTTTTTCTCTCCTATTTTGTTACTGTTTTATACATGTTCTCCATGGCCCAGGTTTGGTTAGTTCAATAGCCTTACACTGTCTCTCCTGCCCCAGAGCATGCTGTGACAGGTATGGCAGCCCTGAAACTGCTGGTACCTGAAAAAAATGATGCTTGTCCCTGGGGCACAGATGGGGTATGAGCTGAGTGCTCTGGAGCCAGGACAAGGTCTGTTCCCTGTAGGGTTTGAGGAGGACTTCCCTGGGCAGGCTGCTCTGCTGCTGCTGCCTGCATTTTGGCATTTTGGGGTGAAGGGAGGAGAAGGAGGGTTGACATGAGATAGATGTTCCAGACAATAATCAGTATCAGCAGCCCCTACTTTAAATCTGACACACTCCAAAGATGCACACATTTTCAGCTGATGTTCCCCAGATTTTGAATGGGTAAAGAAGAGCAGGAAGGATTTGAATCTTTCCTCCTGTGGACATTATCTAAGTTTCTGGGTTCTCTCCAGCACTTAGGCCTTTCTAACTACAATCAAAGCCTTCAGAGACAGTGAGCACAGTCCTTGCTCCAGGAATTTCTTTGATCTTTTCAAAACATCCAGAAGTCTGGGGACTCAAGGCAGCATCCAAACCAGTTTCTAGGAGTACATTTGATTGCCTCAAGTAACCTAGCAGCCAGCAGCAGAAGGCAAAGAGCACAGAGAGTTGCCTCTTATCAGAGGTTGCCAGGAGAGGGAGAGGAGCAGCTTAGTGACAACACAGACACTGGCAGCAGATGATCTGAGTTTGGGCCACAGTGATCTTACAACACGAACTAGTGTTTAAACGTGGAACCTTGAAACATTTCTTGAAATTTTCCAATCTGTTTAAAAGTCAGCAAAAAGTTCTCAAAATGTGCAGACAAGAGTGAGCTTTGAGACTGGTCTCCATGAAGGATGAAATCCATTTTGCTCTACTTAAAAGTTTTTTGCTTTTGCAATGATTATAAGCACTCCCCTTTTTATATCTGCAGCTTCTGCCTAAACCACAACACTTGCCTCCCCCCAAAAAACCTGTGTTCTCTATGTCTTTTCCTTTTCCCTTTTTTTTTTTTTTAAGTTCTCCAATGCCCTCTGTCCTTTAAAGGCTTTGACACAAAAGGTGACCACTTATTAGAGGGCCTGTAGAAGATCTAGGTTAGTAGGACTTTATATCAAAGTGGAAACACTTCTAGAAATAGTTTCCTTAAGGGGTCCTTCGTCTGCTTTTCTATCCTGCAGAGGGAAGAGCTGCACCACATGATTTTCACAGGTACAATTTATTTACAAGCAAAATCCACTTCCTGCTTATCCCCACAGCCAGCTGACAGATGCTTGTTAGCAGGTGAAAAGAAGGCTACTTGTTAAAGTGCAGCTGCTTCCATATTTTTTTGCCAGCTGTATATCAGACACCACCTGGCAGGAATTTATTCATTAGATATTACTTTAAGAAACAGCAATGTGATGCATTTAAAATGTTAATTTGGAATGTTTTAAGGACTAGGTCATTGATGAGAAAACACAATGCTAATTTGCTGTGACTGGTATTGCTAGTGGCTGTAATATTTGATTAGTTTTCTGGGTTTGCAAATGAAAACAGCCACTGTCATTCTGAAACAATGAAATAGCAACAATCCTTTCCCATATTTATTTGTAAATAAAGGACATGGTAGATTCTAGGTCACAGAGATTCAGCTGAACTTAGGCTCTTGATGGAAAGTTAAGCTCCTTTTAATAGCTCGAGAAAGCCCATGTATTCTTTGTATTAACATTTTATCTCACCATAATGTGACAATCTGAAGATCTCCTAAGGGAATTGTTCACCATGCCTTCCTTTTACCTTCCTGGGGTTGTATTTTTAATGAGGCTACTTGTCCCTTCCTCAGTACATTATAAGTAATAAAAGGTATTGTAGCAGTGAATGCAAATCTCTAAGCATTAGGAAATTTTATCCAAGTTATAAAACCCAATCATAAAGAATTATCCAAAATAGAAAATTTGCCTTTAAATGAAATATTTCATGTATAAGGTATGCAAACTGGAATAAATGAAAATACTGCTAGGAAATTTCATCCAAGTTATAAAACCCAATCATAAAGAATTATCCAAAATAGAAAATTTGCCTTTAAATGAAATATTTCATGTATAAGGTATGCAAACTGGAATAAATGAAAATACTTCATTAATGGTTTAGGTTTTCCTTTCCTTTGCCTCTTAAAAATATAACAATCCTCTCTCCCGCAGAGAGATCTGAATCAGAATCTGAATTCAGATCTGGATGATCTGAATCCATCTATCAGTAACGGTGAAAAAATAGAATTTCAGGAAAAGAGTTCATTTATAAGACTGGGGTTCAGCTCCCAAAGAACATAACTCAGTTCTGATTATTGTATTACTGGATCTCTTCCTAGATAATTAATAGATGGGATAATCTGTAATATATAATTACAAGAAGACCAAAGAGTTTCAGTCTAATTTATTGACTTAGTATTTTATGAAATGGAAGTTCATTATAGAAAAGAGGAGATATTTTTTTGGTCTGACCTTCTCTTTATCTAATTGATGCTCCACAGATACCTTCATGTCCATTTATTTTCTAACCATGTCATATGTGCTCTGTAAAAGTGAGTAAAGTCACATAGACTTTCTGTTATCACTTATTTACAGTAGCAGTGTAGCTCCAGGGCTTCAACCCATGAGAAGTTTTAAATATATTGATCCTTTCTCCTTTCTCTTTATTCTGACCCCTGAGGGCAAAGCAAGACTGCCTGTAAGTTAGAGAGATGTGGCTTTGGAAGTGCCCTTGCATCGAGGCAATGCAAGCAGGCACCTAGGTGAGATGTAAAGTCAAGGAAGAGAGTCTGAGGGAGTGTGAAAAGGAAAGGTTTGCATGAGGTTTTCAAGAGATCCCGAACCTTCTCCTGTTAAGTCTTTCCTGGTACAAGAAAAAATACAATCTTCTCAGCTTCACCACAAAGAGGACAAGGCACCATCTCTTGCAGGTTTTGGGAGCATGGGGCACAGTAAAAGGCATGATGGTTTTTGTTTTTACAGGCATGATATTTTCCTGGAAATCATGTCTCACCAACTAGATTTTTCCTTTCAAAATTCTTATAGTCTTGGTGTAGCCTGAAAAACATGAAAAAAAAAAGACTTTACATCCACAGAAAAAGTGAAGTCAAGCTAAGGTTTCTGATGAAATTCAGACCTTTTGCTTGAGGAAAGCTAAGGCTGTGAAACCCAGCAGGACCATGGGTACACATGCAGTCTGGACAGCAAGATATGGTTGTGCAATGTGTGGAGCCAATGCCAACAGGAGCTGCTTGGTCTCTGGTCCTCTCCAGCTGGGCAGAGATTGCCAAAGCAGCAAACACGAGAGCTGGGGATTCCCAGCTCCCACGCCAGGAGGATGCTGCTCAGGAGCCTGTGTAAAGCTGCTGTTGACAGAAGGCACCAAGAATTTAAACCAGAGGATAACAGTAAGCACCAAGTCTCATGCTGTTGGATGGCTTGCTTTGCTCAAAACTGGGGTCCATGAGGCAGCACATCTACTGACAGACACTTGGAATGGCAAAGCAGAACCCAGAGCATTTTGAATGCAGCAGCCAGGAACATGCTCAGATTAATGAGGATTTTTTAAGGTCACTATTCTTTTTTTGTCTTCTTTCACATGCTACTACTAAAAAACACCTTAGATGGCCTTAGGATAGGAGACATGGTAACATATCACTGCCTTTTGGGATTCCTTGCCATGTCCTTAATAGATATCCATGACTCTTAGCAACTTACCATAACAAGAGTAGAGTGCATCTACTCTCAGGATTTCCTTCAGAAAGTCCCATGTGCAAAGCAAGCACTTTCTACTCACCCACTGCCAGACATAAACCATGAACAGCAATAAAATGTTAAGCGTGTAAGTGAAAATTCCACTGAAGATGACAACTTCACATACTTTTATATCTCCTTTTCCCTAATTTTGTTCTTTTTCAAGATAAATAGTTGGGTTTTTTTCAGTTTTCAGGCATTTTCTGTGAGCTGCACCAATATATTTCAGATTGCTAAACATAAATGATTAAGGAATGAATGGCTATCATTGTCCTCATAAAATCTCACCATGCAGTTACACTTAGTTTTATTTAAATTTAGATGTTTTTTTCCTCACATATATATTTTTTTAAGAATGTCCTTGTATAATCACCACTTCTATGTATTCACAGGGTTTGGTTCTGCTACCACTAAAGTCACTAGTAAAAACAATTCAGTAGGAAAAGCAGGACAGGAACTCATAGAATGCAATAGATTAAATCAACTATGTAGTAAATTAGTTACCAAAGGGTATTTCTTGCAAGTATTTGGAACTGAAAAAGTGCAAGAGAAATTTTGGTGGCTTCTGACAAAATGAAAACAGGAGAAGGCATTTTCTTTCTACGTGTTCATTCAAATATTCCAATGCCCATTCTACATGCTGCTTAGTTACAGAGATCTAGTTAAACAAACTGAAAGAGATGTGCAGAACTGAAGAATGATAATGGAAGACCAACTTCATTTCTCCAAAATTAGAAGACTTGCATTAAAGGTAATGTTAATTTTCCCCTACTATTTTTTTACTAAAGGTTGAAAAATGAACTAAACTGCTGCTTAGCTAAAGGTTGTTAAAGAAAAAAAGAGCAGAGAAAGATGATGGTGTACTTTTGGATCAGTCATTTCATCATCTTATCAGCCTAAGCTGCTCACAGGACAGAAAGTGTTGGTATGAAACTGATAACTTATCTCATCAGATTGTACTCCTGGTGCATCCAGGGAAGCTGTACAGAAGCTCTCCAGAACAACAGCTATTTATCTTTGCATTCAGCTGTATGACACAGCAACACTTTTCAACCTACACATGCTTAGAAAGTCATTTGTATAGTCACATGTACACCTATGTATCTGTACACACACACACATTCATATTTCAGGGATGTAAAGATTCTACAGTAATTAATGGAACAGATTATTCTTCTCCTCAGGGAAAGGAACACATTAACCATGTGAAGAAACACTGGGAGATAGAGGAATTTTTAGTGTGATTCATTCAGCTAATTAAGATGCCTAGTTTGCAAAGAGA